>NC_056732.1:1812849402-1812859402 GCF_019279795.1 Protopterus annectens
AGCATTCTGCATTCTATCTTGGACCTGACAACAATTAGAAGATCGATTCACCACATCTGCCTCACTCTAATACTAAGTTAATAGTGAATAGTAATTCTCTTAAATACAGTCAGGAATATAGTAAAGCTTAGTTTAGATGTTTTTCTTTATTTGAGACTGTACCAGAATGTTATTTTAAATATTTCCTGCGATTTTGAACTCTGATGTCACTGTGAATATATATTTAGTATTGTCTTGTTCTTTTCTTATTTATTATTAAATGTATTTAAAACTTTCATTGTGGCTGATCTGTGTAGAGTTATTTAAGTTTTGAGAGTACTTGCATATTTATTTGATGACACTGTGTGGGCCACTCCTAATAGCCTTGTGCTTGGTCAAACTACCATTTGTATTAGTATTAATATTACACAGTAAGATTGGATGCCCTTTATTAAGGGCGCTAAATTAGCTGATAAGGAGTGACTGGTGGCAATGATTACTACCTTATAGTCTAGGCAGAAGGAGGCATAGCTAGTAAACCTGTGCCAGCCTTTCTCAGGTGTGTGTGTGTGTGTGTGTGTGTGTGTGTGTGTGTGTGTGTGTGTGTGTGTGTGTGTGTGTGTGTGTGTGCGTGTGTGTGTGTGCGTGTGTGTGTGTGTGTGTGTGTGTGTGTGTGTGTGTGTGTGTGTGTGTGTGTACGTTTGTGTGTGTGTGTGTATGTGTGTGTGTGTAAATCAAACCTCAAAGAGTGTGTGTGTCAGCTACTTGGGCAGGGACACGAAACACCGGTTGGACAGAGAGGGTGCTTGAGGTCTTGGCTTGATTACTCAGCTGTGCCAGTGGGGAGTCTTATTGGGGATTTGGATAAAGGGGGAGAAACCAGCTCCGGACCGACTGAGGTCTCTGTGTGTTATTAAGGGAAATTGCACTTGATGCAGAGAGCTACATCTGGAAATACTGTGTGTGTACTTGTCATCCTCTCAGTGAACATCTCCCACTGTTACCAGTGGTGAGGATTAAGGCTCCTTGATTACTGGTCCAGTGGTGTGCCGTCACATTAATGGTTGGCAGTGGTGGGATATCCACATATTGGGATGCTGTTGTGTGGATACTGAACTCCTGTAGCCTGTAAACTGTGGTCACTAAAGAAGGTGTTTGTACGTTCAAGCAGCCACATGGTAGACATTCAGAGTTTCATATCACAATAGTTTTATTTATTCTTTGTTAGCTTAGCTAGTCAGGGAGAACAGACAAGGATGTCAACAGAGGATTATGGCAAGTTAGCAAGGAACCAGTAGGCTGAGATGTGCCAAGCCCATGGACTGGTGCATGCCAATGTGACTAAAGTGGAAACGATTGCAGCCTTAGCCACAGCTGCATCACAGACCAGCAACCAGGAGGACAACCAGACTAGCCTTGGGGATGTAAAACTCTCAGAAATTGGACAGTTCAATTTTACCCCCAACTGGAGTTAAAGAGATTAGAGCTGGAGGCCAAGCATTTTGAACTAGAATCAGCAGAGGGACTGCGGCAGGAGAAACAAAAGGAATTAGAAGCAGAAGAGGGACTGAAACATCTGGAAGCTGTAGAAAATGAGAGGCAGAGGCAAAATGAGAAGAAGATGCTGACTCTTCGCCAGGGCCATGGGGGTCATGGGGAAGGGAATAACTGAACCCCAGAAGCAAAAACGGTCAGTACATTTCTTCCACAATGTACAGATGGTGATAATTTTGACAATTTTATTCATATGTTTGAAAGGATATGTAAACAGTATAATGTTGACCAAGGGCTATTGGTACAGTTCCTGACTGCCTTACTCCATGTAACTGCTGTTTCTAAATTGTCTGATACTGATTGTTTAAATTATAATACAGTTACAAATTTTGTATTGGAATGCTTTAGGTTAACACCTGAAGTTTATAGAAATTATTTTCATGATCGTAGGTGCAAGGCAAATTAAAGTGTGTGTGAATATATTGCTGAGTTAAGCACTTATTTTCATAGGTGGGTAAGTGGGTGTCAGGTCACCACTTTTGAAGGGCTGGCAGACCTTTTGGTGAGGGAATTAGCCTTTAGCATTTTGCCTGAGGACATGAGAATCTGGTTGGCAGATAGGGAATGCAATACCACAGATGAATTGGGGAAAAAAGGAAACCTATACCTACCAAGCAGTCCATCACTGCACAGGAAAGGGATACTCAGTGCTGCATAAACTGCCCCAACAGAGTCCACCAGTAACAAGGGAAGCCACTAGTTCAGGTACACAGCCAGGATCAAGGGTTAAATGTTTTAAATGTAACCAGTGGGGCCATGTAGCATATAGATGTACAGGGAGACAAGGTGAGGAACAAAAGGTAGGGGAGCCAGCAAGTGGGAATGACAGAACGCCAGCGGTAAGCTGACTGGAGACAACAAGGGTACCAAACTACCACAAGAGGTTATATCCTATCTTAGTAAATGGGAAACAGGCCGCTGCTAAGAGAGGCACAGCCTATTGTATGGTACAGAAACCTGGACAGTAAGGGCAGAGCAGATGAGAAAGCTAGAGGTGATAGAAATGAAATGCCTGAGAAGGGCGGTAGGATGCACACTGTGGGACAGACAAAGAAATGAGGACATAAGAGCAGAAGCCAAAGTAGCCCCAATTGCAGAAAAGGTCAAAGAGAACAGATTAAGGTAGTCTGAGTACATGTGCAGAAAAGCAGAAGACAGTCTGGTGAAGAAGATTTGAGACAGACAGGAAGAAAGTAAGAGGAAATGAGGGCATCCAGCAAAGAGATGGATGGATTGTGTGAGAGAAGAACTGCGACAGTTAGTCACGAGTCTCAAAGAAGGTAGGATAGTAGCACTGAATAGAGAGAGATGTCGACAGTTAACATAACAAGCCAACCCCATGTAAAAATGGGGAAAAGGGGTTCATTATGATGATGATGATGATGATGATGACGATGATGATGGTGGGAATGCAATGTGATATTATGAGGCAGCTGCTCCCTGCCTTAGGGGTGACATGCTTCTCAAAGCCCCTGTCATCCTTGCTGGCCAACACTTTTTTTCTGCATTCTGGTCTGTAATGGCTGTCAGCAAATAAGTAGGCACCCCCTAGCGTGTTCCCACACTTTGTCCCTTAAAGAGGTGTGCAGACATTCCTCCCCACATATCTTCCACCCAAAAAACTACACCACCACTTGGGTTAATAATGTAACCTGGATCAGCTATGCAGAACCTTTCTATAGCACTGAGCCCACGGCCTCAGCCTTATTTATGAAAGCATTAAGAGTCTCTTTTTGAATGTAGTTTTGACTTAAGTGGGTTAAATACGTCTATAAAAAGCATAGCACTTTGATATAAATGAGCAATATTGTGTACATGAAGGAATTTACTAACTACATGTCAAAACATGAGCAAAGGCTTGAAGCAAGAAAACTGTATAAATACCAGCATGATGTGATTATACCTTTTATTCAACTCTACAGGCTTGTAATGTAGAAAAAGGTCTTAACCTGAAGGAAGATGACAACAGCAACAGAAGAAATCTATTTATTTTTTAGAAATTCATACTCTTCTATATCTCATGATATTTATTACTTCAGATGATACTTTCCCCAAGCCATTCCATGACATGGATTCATCAGACATTGCTCAGTTACAAAATATTTAAATAATGTTCATAGGTTCATAGGTTCATACTAGGCTATCTGCCCTAGGGCATTTATAAGCCTAGCCAGAGTGTGTTTGGCTTTTGCCACCCATTTTAAATTAATTTTGCTATCCCTTTTTTGAGGTTAGTATACTGTGCCTCTGTCTAACAGTGACACAGAAGTGATACCCAGGGTGAACCTACGATCCCCCAACCACTCATCAAGATTCCTCTTGAAGAGAGTCAATGAGGGACTCTGCCTAACCTGGACTGGAATTTTATTCCAGAGTGAAGGGAGCCTCTGGGTTATGAATCTGTCCCTCCAGCATGTCCTATTTATTTCAGTGCTGAGGTTCAAGTCTCTCGAGCGCGTAGCTCGATGGGATTTGGATTTTCTGAGGTGCAGCATGTCCATTAATTCCGGGTTGGACATGGCTTTATACGTCAGGCACAGATTGCCTCTGAGCAGGCGGTATGCCACTGAGTAGAGCTGGAGTTTCTTTAACCGGGCAGCATATGGCATCTGTTTGAGCCCTTTGATCCTCTTGGTGAGGTACTTTTGGGGTCTTTCCAGTTGCTGCAGGTGTCTGGTAAGGTACATCCCAAAAGGGGCATTGTACTCAGTTATGGGCCTGATGAGGGATGAGTAAAGAGGCACGATGACCTCCACTGATCTAGATGTGAATCCCTTCATGATTAGGTGGGCTATATAAAATGTTTTTCTAACCACTTTGGCCAAGTGGTTGTCAAATGAGAGATTGCTATCAACTTGGGTCCCCAGGTCCCTAATTACTTCTTCCGTACTTAATGGATTACCACTTATGTGGTAATTTGTGGGCACTTTGTTTTTGCCAAAGGGGATAACTATACACTTTTTGGTGTTTAGCTTGAGGCCATGGCTCTGGCACCAGTTGTCTGTTTCTATGAGGCCCTTTTGGGGGATGCTTGTGTCAGCTGGAGAGTCGATTATGGCACCCAGTTTGCAGTCATCTGCAACTTGGTCAGCCACAGTCCTTCTGTGTTGGCCTGTACCTCTGAGAAATATATACCGAACAAGAGAGGTCCCAAGACTGAGCCTTGTGGGATGCCACTTGTAACTGGTTTAGAGTCTGACATGGCTCCAGCAATTCTAACCATGTGGGTTCTGTCCTTGAGCCAGTTTGCAACCCATCTAGTGACATAGGGGTTTATATTTAAGCTGGTGAGCTTATCTATAATGCCCGAGTGGGGTATTGTATCGAAGGCTTTTGCGAGGTCCAGGTAGGCTGTGTGGACCACCTTCCCCTCGTCAATGGCCTTGGTGACTGTTTCAAAGAAATCAACCAGGTTTAAGAGGCAGGATCTGCCCTTAACAAAGCCGAACTGGGTGCTAAAGTTAATGACATCTTCTGATATGGGAAACAATTTTGCCCCCCCCCCCCACCCTTTGTTTTTTGCTCGGGGAGACATAAAAGAAATAAAACATGTAGGTATTTTTTTCTCAAATTATGAATTTCAAGAAAATAGGGTGTGACTAGAGAATTACAAATTTGGTGGTTCCTTTTTCAGTTTCCCTTAGCATGAACAAGGTGAAATTGCTTGAGTGTCAGTAGCCCAGAGGGGAAAAAAGAAAGACAAACTGCATAATGCTGTACACTACACTTTTTCCTATAGGAAATCATTGCTGCTGCAACTTCTAATTGTGTGCCAGCAACAATTAACTTCTTTAGGGAGATTTCTCCCTTATTCGAGTTGGTTTGTATAACATCGGGGGGTGCAGGGGGGGCTTGCTCCCACGCAATAAAAAAAAAAAACAAGAGAACCACATTTTTCCAATACTGTTTTAACACAGCCTAAAAAGTCATTACCAAATAAAAAATTTGTTTCCACATTTTTTTATTAGAGAGTTTAAACAATGACATTAAATATTTTATTTATTTTACATTTGTTAACCAGTAAAGTCCGACTTTGAACAAAGCCAATTTTCAGTGGATGCCTAGGGAGAAATGCTCCACATGCATGTCTTTGTAACCTGGGAAGAAACCCACATGAACGCAGGGAGGACATGCAGAGTCCGCACAGAAGGACTCCAGCCAAGAATCGAACTAGAGAACCTCATGTTGTAATGTGACAACACTAATGCTGCACCATTGCACCATCCGTTTATTTGTTTATAAAAAAGCTAAATTTAAAGTTGTGGTTTTCAGACATAAGTACTGTGAAATATGAAAATGCTCTTTCCTTCAGGTTTAAACAGTCTCAGCTTCAGCCTCCATAAAATGCCAAAACGTGGCTTTTGAAAATGTTGATATAATTGAGCAACATGATAATAAAGCATCGGCATCCATTGATATGATCATTGCCTCTCACAACAGGTTAAAGGAAAACTCCACCTTAGAACTAAAAAAATGCATGTTCCCTGTATCTCTGTTTCCTGTGCTATTTTAACACCTCAAAATTACTCTGGCTGCTTCTTATAGAATTTTAATATATTTCCTACAAAATGGCTGTCAGTGGGGCTTGACATACAACGTGATCATGTTTTTTTTCAAACCTTTCCCATTCCCATAATCTATTTTAAACCTGCTTTATACGAATCACACTAGACATAAGGAAGTAATGGTGTATTCCAATGCCATTGACATATAATGGGATTAGTGTCAGTCGCTGTCATCTTATATACTGTCTGAAACAGGAATGCTTCTTTTATTTCTTGAATGGCCCTCATTTGTGCATGTCTCGGGTCTTGTTTTGCAGTATACTAAGGAATTATACAGCTGAGTAAGTAAATTGCAGACCTTTGTTCAAAGTATCTTCTTGTAGTCCAAGATGAAATGATTTTTCTGTAAATGTCATGGCCATCTTTGATATTACATTCAAGTCATCTTCAAATGTAAAGTAGTACAAACAACAAACATTTACAGTTTATTTCAATACTGTGATACTGCTTCTATAAATTTGCCCACTGCAACCCCACCTTCCCTGCAAATTATATATACTAACTCTGAGATCTCACAATCCCCGGGGGAAAAGAAATATCCCCTCTGCACTGGAGACTGTCGATCTCACACATCTGTTGACCAGCTCTATTGCCGACCAAAGTATATCGACACTGGACACTACATACTACTATATACGATAGATATGTAGACACACACACACACACACACATATATATATATATATATATATATATATATATATATATATATATATATATATATATATATATATGGGTCTCTGTTGATTTATCAAAAGACCACTACCCGAATTCAGTTTTGCCAAGATGATGTCAATGAAATGTTAAAAAAATGAAACGACAAAGCATCAATGTACTTTCACCGGAATACGAACCAATTGGCCACTGAGGTGAACTTTGACCTTTTCCCACTGTAGTGCAATCTTGAAGTCGGTATATTTAGTTGGGAGGGTGTGGATGATGTAGTCCCCAACTTGCATGGGTTTAATACATCCATTTCATTATTTTACCCTGGCTGCCAAGTGGTTTGTTTCCTGGTGAAAGCACTGACGCCGAGATTTCTGTGTTGGAGGGAAGCCTTCTAGCTTCTCAGTGAGAGTAGTAAGCACTAGGTAGTCTATCTAGCACAAGAGTGGTTCCTGGCCCAGAAATTATAGTTTATTGGCTGTTTGGGCAGTTTTTCCATCTCTTTCAACTTTCTGGTCTAGAAGCCTGCATTTGCGCTTGTTTCCCACCTTTCCTGTAGCTAGTCTAGCCCAGATACAGTTTTGCTGTATCCAGGACTGTTTGTAAGCTTCTGAGCCCCCTAAGCCTTTCTGTGTCGGAGGGAAGCCTTCTAGCTTATCAGTGGGAGTGGTAAGCACTACGTAGCCTATCTACCACAAAAGGAGTGGTTTCTGGCCCAGACATTGTAGTTTATTGGCAATTTGGGCAGTTTTTCCATCTCCTTCAACTTTCTGGTCTAAAAGCCCACGTTTGCGCTTTTCCCGCCTTTCCTGTAACTAGTCTAGTCCAGATACAGATTTGCTGTATCCAGGACTGTTTGTAAGCTTCTGAGAGGTGTCAAAGTCTGCTCTTCAAATTTTCCCTTAGATCTGATAGTTCTCTCCTCTCCTGCACTTTTACTAGCTTATTAGTCGAGCACTTTACCATACCAGACTTCTTGTAGCAATTAGTGTAGCACATAAAAGTGCTACCAGCACTAAACGTTCTACAAGGAAACAGCTCCAATACTTATTATTAATGCCCACCCCTACAGGCATGTCTAAAGGTCAGTTCCCTGTGCTTTCTCCTATTAACCTGGTGAACATGGGCATCCTGAGGCAATGTAGCAGCTGCCTCATGTACACCGACAATCCTCTCCTCTTACCTCCCAACACTCAGACTTGCGAGAGATGCACTTATATACCCAAACTGGAAGCCACACACTCTCCAGCCAAGACAGGAATAGCTGCTCAAGAGGAGAAGGTCAACACTTGCGCCACACCACATGGAACACATAGCTCTCCAGAACACACACCAGAACTGCCTTCACATAAAAACACAAACTACACACCCACCTTTGTGGAGCCTTCAAGTGCAGCTAACATTGGGCAAGACAGCGATTCAGGTCATAGCCTGCTATAGGTCCGCAACCATGTCCCAAGACTAACACTCCACATTCCTAAGCACCGTGGAGAATATTAGGGTCCAATCTAACACTCTCATACTGGGCATCTTCAACTATCCCTCCATTAACTGGGAAAACTACTCATGTACCAATACACTTGCCCAACGTTTCCTGGAATTCATTAATTCCAATTCCCTGGACCAGCTCGTTCTTACCACCACTAGAGGTAGCAACATCCCTGACCTTGTCATTGCTAACATGGGAGATAGTTGCTCTACACCAATACTCAACTCTTCCCTGGTTAGATCCGACCACAAACTAATCACCGTAGAAATCCACATCCCTCCCACCCCACCCCACCCCCACAAAGGTAACCACCATAAAAAAACTTCTCCAAAGTTAACTTCAGGCTCCTAAAAACAGAGGTGGCTAACTTCACAGCACCCATGCAAATGGAGAAAACAGTTGCTTGACCGCCGAATCATACTCCAATGCACTGTACTAAATGTACACAAATGCAATAGAACCAAGACACTCTCCTCCAAAAAAAAGGAAGCCAATCTGGTGGTCCCCTGCCATAAACAAACTCTACAACAGAAGGAGAAAACTGATGCAGAATAAGGTGAAGTCCCAAGACTGGAAAAACTTCCTTATCAGCCTCAACAAAAAGTTGAGATCCCTCATCAAATCAACTAAAGCTAGCTATGAAAACAGAATTGCAGCAGATAGTGAAGACAACCACAAGGCCTTCTATAGTTATGGAAAGAATCTCCATGGCAATACCCAGATTCGCTCTGAGCTACTGCACAGTGGTACCTCCTATACCGAGCCAACAGATATTGCCAATATACTGGCTGACAGATTCAGTGCCATCTTTACCCCCCCAAAGGACCAATCACAATGCCAGTAGATTGCCAGGCACCCAGTATTACTGGTGCACAGTTAAAGCAGTACTGTGCAAGGCCATGAATACAGCTTCTATAGGACCTGACAGTATACCTGGCTGTGTTCTACATGAACTACAGAGTGAACTGGCACCTCACCTGTGTGCCCTGTTCAATCACAGCCTCAACTAAGGCTTTGTCCCTACACAATGGCACACTGCTATAGTCATCCCTCTCCACAAAAGAGGAGCAACTATAGACCCCGGGAACTATCGCCCCATTAATCGGACAAGTCTGATATGCAAAGCTATGGAATGCATCATCATGGACCTAATAAACAAGGATATAGGGAATCTCCAAACTCTGGATCCAACACATTTTGGTTTTGTGAAGGGTAGATCATGCCTGCTCAACTTGGTCGACTTCTTTGAGTCAGTCACCAGAGCTGTGGATAAAGGCAAGGTGGTTCATACAGCCTACCTTGATCTAGCCAAGGCCTTTGATACAATTCCCCACTCAGGAATCATAGAAAAACTCACTGAGCTAGTCATCAACTCCTATGTCACTAGCTGGGTTGCAAACTGGCTCACAGATAGAACCCACAGTGTGAAAATAGCTGACTTCAAGTCAGACTGCCGACCAGTCACGAGTGGAGTCCCACAAGGATCGGTCCTGGGTCCTCTCCTGTTTGGTATATACTTCTCAGAAGTCCAGGACAACACAAAGGGACTCTGGCTGACAAAGTTCGCAGACACTTTCAGGTTGGGAGCCATTATTAACTCCCCAAGTGATGCTGACATCCTACAGAAAGGCCTCACTGAGACCAACGACTGCTGTCAGAACCATGGCCTTAAGCTCAGTGTCAAAAAATGTGTCTTCATCCCCTTTGGGAAAAACCCAGTTCCCATGAATTACCACATCGATGGTAG
>NC_056732.1:1812861902-1812869402 GCF_019279795.1 Protopterus annectens
CCCTGATGGGACTGCTGCATATCCGCAAGTCAAGCTCCACTCGAGTAACCTGCACGCGAGACCTCAACCTGGTCTGTGACATCAACAGGACTTGTTGCAGGACAGATTTTAGCCCCAGACCCTACCTGTTTTGTGGAATAGGCTCCCTCTCCATGTAAAGCAGAGTACCTTATTAAACCTTTTTAAGCTCGACCTGGATAACTGGATGGGGAACAGAAAATACACCCCTGGGATTTCACCTGTGTCCCCGCTGGACAGTGGCATAGGATGCTGACTTGTTGGAACATGGGCTAAATTCTTGGCTAGGTGTAAGAGCCTCAGGACCAATAGCCTAGTAACTTCCTATGATCCTATGATCCAATTGTTTACCGGGAGTGTCTGACTAAGCCTGTTATGGCCCATTTTCAGCAGAGCCCCGGGGAGAAAAGCTCCACAAATACACAATTGAAGAAGTACAAATACATTTTGAGAAATACATACAGTATGCAGTGTAAAATATATGATTTTATATATGAATCTCATTTTATTTATTTATTTATTGACATTTCATTGCCAGGAAAGTCTGACTGGGTAGGTGCCCATTTTCAGTGGGGGGCCCAGAGAGAAAAGCTCCAAAGTATTACAAAACATTTTAAGAAAAATAATTGTACACTCTTTAAAAATAATACAAAAAAATCTACAGTTTAAATAGTTATACCAAATTCAACATACTATGTAAACACTGGTTAAGAATACTAACAAGTTATATGACAATGATTTTAATATTTAGAGAAATGTTATTTAAAACAGTCTTACTGCACCACCTTACAGTCTACATTTTGAGATATCGACCTTATTGTCTTGATGTTTTGGAGGCTGATGTTAAGATTATATGATAGAAACCATATGACCAGTATCCATCATATCTATACTGTAGATCAGAGTGCATATGTGATGTGTGCTGTGTCTTTAAGAAGCATGTCAAAGACTGCGTGCACATATAAATGCCAGGCACGTGCCATTCCTAGTGCCATTTTGAGAGAGCAGCCAGAGAGAGAGCATGTATGATCACAATAGTTAGTTTGTATATAAGTTACTTAAGTTAAAGTCAGTAAACTTCTATCATGATGCATTTGTATAAAATAAAGCTGCTTCAACAGACCCCACGAAGACACTTATATTGTGTCCAAAGTAGGAGAGCGACATATACCCTCCCTCCCATCTTTCAAAACCAATCCGAAGGGCTTCCTAGCTTAAATCTGGCTCTGTTCTTGCTCAAAACCAGAAAACTATACCCCTAAAGGTGAACAAGTACCTTTTTATTCCTTATACCACCTTACTCTCCCTTCTTCACTCACTTCCCTACTGCTATCTGATCCTCTTTCCTAACTTTATTTCTAAATATACTATAAGCCTGTTTTTCCCTCACTTCATATTGCAATTCCTGTTTGCATTAGACTAACTTACCTTTAATTTTTCCACAAACTGTCTAAAATTTCTCTAAATATTAAATGATTGTCATATAACTTAACTAATGTTCTTATGTCTAATGTGTTATAATTATTTAAACTGCAGATGTTTTTGTTTTATTTTTGAAGATTGTAAACTTATTGTTCTTAAAATGTTTTGTAATAATTTGGAGCTTTTCCCCCTGGGCTTCCACTGAAAATGGGCTTCAACCCAGTTGGACTTTCCTGGTAATCAAATGTCAATAAATATGGGTGTCAGTCCCTGTGGTTTAAAGTTCAATTCTTTAAGCAGGAAAAAAAACATTATGTGTGATTGCAAATCAGCTGATTGCTCATACAGGCTTTTTTTCATGTGCGTGATGGTAGTACAGTAGGCATTTTGGACTTTGGCTTTTACCCACTGTAGTGCAATCTCATAGATTGTATACATAATTGGGAAGGGAGTATAGGGGTACCGAAGAGCTTACTCTGCAGCAAAAAAAAAAAATGTTAAATTTTTTGATAGGTTTGTTTTAAAGCATCTGTGCTTGATTTTTTGATGTTCAATTTTTTTGCTTGGTCAAGCAAGCATCATACAACTATATATACATATATCTATCCCTCTTTCTTTCTCTATCTCTGTATATATATATATATATATATATATATATATATATATATATATATATATGTCTACTTCATTTGCCCTAACTTCCGATTGACCGAAACCCATTTGCCCGACACCAAATGACCGAAATTTCATTTGACTGACACTTCATTTGACCGACAAGTATTATTGGCAAGTAAATGTGATATGCCCCCTTCCCCACTGTGGTGCGACCCTGGAGTTAGAATATATAGTTGGGAGTGTGGGGGGCACACATATTATATTGTTTAGTTTTGCTTTAATATTGCTTAGTAAACAAGAGTTGTGCCCCCCACACATATATATGATTGTGTATCATTTCATTGGCGGCAGCTTTAACTGAAGTACAATGGTTGAAAAAAAGACCAAAAGTACATTTCACTGAAACACCATTTCATTGAAAGTCTTCTACACAACATATACATCACAAAAAAGCTTTGTTTGCAGGGAGGGCCCCCCCCTGCAACCACACACCTCCCTATGCAGTGTAATTCCATGGTTTAACATCAGTGGAGAAAAGAACAAAAAAAAACACCACAAACTGTGAATTAGTGCTGGTACACCAACACAAACCTCTGCAACTCCGAGGGTACAACATCACAGTGTATACTGCCAATCCACTCAAAATCTTCTAAATTATGTCCCCCAACAGCTCCCATGTGCAAAATGACACCAGATACAAATTTTATAGACTGTTAAGCTTTTCAACAAAATGACTATTCAATCAAACAAACATGCCTGTAAATGTATTTTCAGTCTTTTTCTTTTACTGTATATGCACTTCAGTCAGTTACCTTTAATGAAATGTTACACAACCATAATATCTATATGTATATCTAGCTATATCTATACATCTATATATCTATATAATCTATATATATATATATATATATATATATATATATAAAATATTACAAAATGCACAAAATAAAGAAAAAACTTACAAACAAAAGCTTCTTAGGTGGAACTGCATAGAAGGAAGCCAAACCAGTGTTGAGCACTTTTGTTCTTTGTGTGAAGAACTTCATCAGAAAAACTAAATAAAAAAAACAGTGCGGAAGTCAAATAAATAGAATACCTAGCACACTCACAGCAGCCAATAAGACAAAGGAATTCCTAAGGTCAAAAACAATTACTGTAAAAGCCTATCAGTGAAGGGCACTTAAGGTCATAAATATCAGCAACCAGTACTTATCACGTTGAGATCATGACTAGTTTAACTGAGCCAATGTAATGCACATTTTATATTTAAGTTCTCATTTAGACCTGGGCAATTATCTGCATTTAACATCAATTGCCATTTCAGTTCATGGAACTCTAACAAAGTGTCATAGTCCCCAAAGAATTTCCCCACCTGTTCCAGTACAAAGAGATCATTTCTTCCATTATAAGGAAATGACAAAAGTTGAGGCTGGTAAACATGGCTTGGACTTTATCACTGGTCTTAAAACTAGCAGTTTCAAACCGCAACCAGTTTTGAACAAATATTGGGATATATATTGCTTCGAGATAAATCAGCATCAGTCTCTTTTGTGCCATTTTTTTAGCACGCTGAATATAAACTACTGCAAAGATAATGCAGGAATTTGGCTCAGTGTGTTGGTATGTGGGAAGACAAGGTAATAGGGGTGTTGTGTCTTTCGGCTTTTCCCGGTTAGGGGTCGCCACAGCGAAACTCCGGACCGCTAATGATTGGCAGTAGATTTTTACGTGCCGAGTTGCCAACTCTGACGCACAACCTTCAACAAGGTACGCCCATTCACGCATGTATAGAGTATGCATTTAAATTTTTAAATAATTTTCATCTGTGATCACCAGTAGAGTGTTTCACCTCAGACATTTAGAGGTGCAACAGGTAGCACATTCCAGTTTGGTGCAGAAAGCTTTGGGTTCTTTTCCCACATGAGGTAGAGAGATTGCTGACACTTTAGTGCAGCATTGGGGGGGGGGGTGCTGCAGTCCCGAGCGTGTTGTCCTTCAAATGAGATTTAAGACTGAGGTCCCATCTGCTCGTGTTGGTGGTAGCTAAGGTGGATGTAAAAGATTGCATAGCACCTAGCGGAATGAGTAAGTGAAAAATCTCCATCATATTTATCACTGCACTAGTTGCCTTAGCTATACATCCATTCAGCTTCCAAAGCTTCAGGGCATCTTCCATGTTCTCAAACCATTAGTTAGCTTGAGCTGAGTTGACAAGTAAGGCTTGGTTGCCAAGCCCTTCAGAGCTTTCCTGCTGTTAAGAAGAGCAAACCTCTGCAGGAGAGGTCAGCCTATGTTAGTCCAATGCTGGGCAAATGAGTTCCTTTTGGGGAAAAATCTTTCATATTTACTTTTTATTATTCAAAATTACTTTTCTTTTAAAGAAAGCACTTTTGAACTTAGAGATGTGTTTTCATTGACTGCCTTGTGACTTTTATGCACTTTTAATTTTTTACCTGACAGTTTAAATGTTGTTAAAAAGTGTTTAAAATTACTTTTGTGCAGAGAAGCTGTATATATATTTTACTTTTGGGGGCTGGGAAAGTGTTTTATTATGGTTTTCTTGTGTTTTTAAAGGAATAAAGTTACTTCTTTGCTACTTTTCATCATTGCTAACTAGTACTACTAAGCTTCCCCAGGAAAGAAACACCATTTTACTCTTGACAATGAAGTAACTTCCAGTCTTTCAGTCGGACCTTCCTCTACCCACAAAAATAAAAAGATTGTTAAGCAGCATTTACCACCACAGCAGACTGGTATTTTTTCCTTAGCTATAGGTGGGTGACTCTGCTGTGGCCAAAGCTGGTTCCTCAGTCCACTCATCTTTTTCCTCGGATCCCTTTTGTGTAGTCCATACAGCCACCATGGACCAGAGGTTAGACAGATTCTGCAACTGTTGAGGTACCCTCAGTGGGCAACCGAGAACCACTTTTGTTAGTGTTGAAGGAAGGGACAGGGAATATGCCCCTGTTTAGTCAGAATACAGTGCCCATTCCTGGAGAAGCAGGTGATAAAATTTCTATGTCTGTTTCTTCAGAAATCCCTGTCAAAAAAAGAAACAGAAAACCAAATAGCTTTTTACTCCTGACCACGTGTCTTTAGACAAAAGTTGTTTGCTGGTCTTGGCAAAGGGTCTGGTGCAGGCTCTACACCCTTCCTAGTAGATTTGGTAAAAGGAAAAATAATTCCTCTTTCCCTGAGGATGGTCAACAGTTTTTGCCTTAGATTTCTGATTCAGATTCTTAAATAATATGATGTCTGATTCTCTTTTTGCAAGAATATTTTCTGGATGAAATAATAGTTTTCAGTTGAAGAATACAGAGGTCTCTTAGTTTCTAAGAAAATATTTTAATTTGTTGCAACTTTAATTTCTAGAGCCTTCACCTATTCCACCAGCCTTTGTGGGTTCCCTGAGATTCAACCTGCTGCCCCAAAAACAACAGATAGATTATAAAAAGTTCCTCAATCTTCTAGGTTTCTATACACTAATCCCAGATCTGGCCCAGCAGCTAAAGCTTTAGTGAATCCATCTATCTGCTTGCTGCTAAGCATTTTGTTAACTCCAATCCAAAAATTCTGATAAAGTTGGCAAGGATTTTGACAAATTTGATAAAAAGTTCATGCATCTGTAATTTTGAGTGTCAGACTCATATGTTGAAGTTTATATGACTAAATTAAAATTATGAGGAATGTTTTAGCTTCAGTTTCCTCTTGATCAGAAAAATGTACTATTTGTAATCTCTTATTTTTCTCAAATCACTACTCGTTGCTTGAAATGTGTTTATGACCATATGGATACTACCTCCAGGGCTGCTGCTGGTATTGTTTCAAGGAAGTTTACCTGCCTGCATTCTCAGAACTTTCCAGAACATGACAAAAGTGAAATTTCGAATTTTCCCTCAGTTAGGGATTTAGTTTGTGGACCCACTGCTGCAGACAAACGTGTTGAAAGTGGTAAAGTGATTTAGGGTATTTCTGTTTTTTTTTTCCGGCCTTCTTTCTCTAAGTTCTCCAAGAGGTTTTATGCTTCCTCTTCCAGAATGCTGGTAAGCAGATTAAAAAAAAAAGAGAATGCACGTGGTCGCCACTCGCAGTAGAAGTGAAACTTCTGTAAGGGAGTGCAAAGGAAAGCAAATGGTCCGGATCTGGACAGTTAAGAAGTATAAATTCTGATTTCTTCTACAATCGAATACATTTTCATTTCTCTCACTTTATACATGTATTTATGTATGCACGTATGTACATATCTATGTATGCATGCCTGTATTGATTTATGTATTTGCCTATTTATACAATTATTGTTATTTTATATATTTTTCCTTTCTGAAGTATTGACTTTTCTTATCAGAGGCCCCAGACAACAGAACTTGCTTTCTTCTTCTGTATTACTTCCAGTTTTTTGAAGCAGATTTACATCTCTACAGCCACCAAGCACCAACCCATTCTGTAATGGTTTAATGGAAGCAGTCAACAGCATACCTCCCAATGTCACTGATTTTCAAGGATGTCCCTGATTTTGACTCAAATTTTAGGTCTGCCCCTCTTAATTCCTCTTAAAACTGGTGATTGTTGGGAAAAAAGTGGGGAATTTCTATTAATAAATAATTATAGCAATTAGAGTTACAGACTTCTTTTAGTTCAGAAAATGTACATTAATTCATATTGTCTTATTCTGTCAATGTCCCAAGTTAATGTTGTTGTTGTTGTTGTTGTTGTGTCTTTCGGCTTTTCCCAGTTAGGGGTCGCCACAGGGAACTCCGATCCGCTAATGATTGGCAGTAGATTTTTACGTGCCGAATTGCCAGCCCTGACGCACAACCTTCAACGAAGGTACACCCATTCACGCATGTCTCCACACAGAAGACACTTTAGCTGAGAATCGAACAGGACAACGTCTTACTGTGAGGCGACAACGCTACCGCAGCACCACCACCGCAGTTAATGTTCCACGTTAATAGTGTTAATATTTTAAGTTTCCCTGATTGTCCCTGTTTATTTCTGGATTTGTTCCTGACTTGTTTTGAACTATGGTAACAGTACCACAGCTTGCAGAGTACATTTCTTCTGTGCATGTCTAATTAAGGGGCCCACTGCTTTGTAAAGTTACATTTAACTTTTACCTATTTTCATCTGCGTGAAATGATCCCAGTCCTGCTCACACATTCCTGACTTTTAGCTTCTACTTTTCCATTTCCATTCAAGGTATAAATTAATTTTCTTTCTTAAGTGTCCACATCTTTGCCTTTATTCTGGATGTTCACGCCTCAATATTCAGGGAATGGGTTCAGTGTAGGGTCTGCCTCCCCACATTCATTTAACCAGCATTTTTCACCTTTCTGGAATTTTTGTATTTTCATCCTAACAATTTTCCTGCTGCCTATTTCTGTAATCGTGTTGTTTGTTATCCTTCGATAAGGCATTTGATTCTCTGAAGGTGGATTTGTAGTT
>NC_056732.1:1812871902-1812881902 GCF_019279795.1 Protopterus annectens
CTTCTTTCCTATACCAGTTTGTGATAGTGCCCAAGTTCAAAATGCATTCATAACATGTTACATCTTCTTCCTCACTTGAGGTTTCTAATAATCTTAGATTTAAAAGATGCATATCATTCAGTTCTCTGCCTTGCCCTTTGGACTGCCCACTGCTCCAAGAGTGGTCACAAAGTGTCTAGCTCCAGTAGTAGGGCATTGCAGGCTACAAGGTATCCATGTTTTTCCATATTTAGATGACTTGCTTATCTTTGCAGAGTCTTTTTCAAAATGTACTGAATCTCAAAGATTCAAAGATTGTTACTAAGCTAATGACCAGGGGGCCCTTTCTAAGCCTAGCCAAGTTTTCCTGAAAGAATAATGATGTCCTGTATCCAAATAGAAAATTGAGGACCTGACATTTATAAGCTACATCTGTCCATAAGGGACATGGATGCCAAACCCCAGTGTACATTTCCTATTCTACATCCACTCGTCTAGGTTGTGTTTAAACTGGGTAATAGAACAAATTCAGCTTCACATGGATGGGAAGCCTGTTCCATAGAAGGGACAGTCTCTGGGACACATATCTTTCTCTCCAGCATGTTCTGTTTAAGTCACAGACAAAATTCAGGTCCCTAGACCTTGTATTTCTGGTACTCTTTGACTTACAAATATGCAGGAAATTCATAATTATGGGCTTGGTGGATGCCTTGTAAGCCAGGCATAGATCACCCCTCAGCAATCTATAGGAGACTGAATAGAGGGAAAGGGATTTAAGGTGCTTTGCATAAGGCAGGTTTGTTATGCCTTGTATTCTTTTTGTAAGGATCCTCTGAGGTCACTCTAGTTGCTGCATATGAGTGGTCAGGTACATACCAAAGGGAGCATTGTACTCTATGATTGATCTGATAAGGGCAGAATACATTGGGATAATGACTCTTTGGACCTAGATGCCATGCCCTTACTTATAAGTTGTGCAAACATAAAAGGGTTTCCTCATGACTGCGGCCACATGGTGGTCGGGAAACTCATACACAAGTTGACTACTGTGATATTAGAGCCCCTACCTATCTAATTACACAATCTAGAGAACACAGTACTTAACATTTCCACCACCACAGATGTCTCTCTCTTTAATAAAGGATCTACTTCACAGACTGAGATTTCTAGAGAAAATTCATAAGCCTTTGCTGAGTCCATCACACAGGTTGATGGTTTGTGTGTGTGGAAGGTGCCCTGAAGCTGTGGAAGCTGGCTGGATGTTATATCCTTGGCAGGATATAATCCATATACCTAAGGCCACTGCAGCAAAAATCATTTAATCATGTACTGTTATGGTAAGTTTACTGCGGTGGTGGTGCTGCGGTAGCGTTGTCACCTCACAGTAAGATGTTGTCCTGTTCGATTCTCAGCTATAGCGTCTTCTGTGTGGAGACATGCGTGAATGGGCATACCTTCATTGAAGGTTGTGCATCAGAGCCGGCAACTCGGTATGTAAAAATCTACTGCCAATCATTAGCGGACCGGAGTTTCGCTGTGGTGACCCCTAACCGGGAAAAGCCGAAAGACACAACAACAACTTTTATGGTAAGTTTGCTTACACATTAGTATACTTTCCACAATGCCCTGGCCTAATTTATCCTGGTAATATAAATACCAAATTGGGTTTCCTCTCAAAAAGAAGCCAGTAGTCAAATGGGAATAACGAGGTCAAGAAAGAGGAAATATAACCTCACTAGTGAGTAGGTACTGTACATGGTGTAATTGTGGGGCTTTGTATGTACAAAAGATACTGAGATTGTTTAAATTTAGAACTAATGAACATATAAGGGAAATTTAGTATGTATGGCACTGGTACAGAGGTTAAGGTTGCAAGCTGTAATTACTACAATACACAGTTTGATTCCCTCAGGCTTTGTTTGCCTTCTGTGTGAACTTGACCAAGTCACTTTACCAGATGTTGTTCTCAGGTTGCCTCTAAAAAGAGACTGTGTGTGTCCAGAGGGCATACCTGGTTAACAAATAGGTAGAAAAGTTCCTTTTTATGCCACTGTTTCTATAAATGATCAAAATAACAAATGAGAAAGTGGCCAACATCGTCTTGTACTTAAAGAAAAATGGTAATGTGTCATTTGCACAGAGACAGATGATTTTGTGTATATGATCTTGATGACTGTAGTCTAAAAATGAGAAACTCTCCTCTGTTCTGTTATATACTAGAAACAGGACTAGTGTACACTGGCAGGAGCTTTTTCAGAGTCAGTGGTAATATTTGACAAATATGTACAAATCAGTACCCGATGCCCCTGTCCAGCAGGGACACAGGTGGAATCCCAGGGATGTATTTTCTATTTCCCATCCAGTTATCCAGGTTGTGCTTAAGAAGGGGTAAACAGGTACTCTGCTTGACGTGGAGAGAGAGTCTATTCCACAGATGGGGGAGTCTCTGGGACACAAATCTGTCCTGCCAGCAAGTCCAACTGATGTCACAGAGCAGGCTGAGGCCGCGTGTGCAGGTTAATCGAGTGGAGCTTGACTTGTGGATATGCAGCAGTCTCATCAAGGAGGGGTCCGAGATCACCTTGTATGCCAGACAGAGGTCACCTCTGAGGAGTCTCTATGAAACAGAGTAGAGGGATAGGGCTTTTAGACTATCTGTGTATGGTAGATTTTTGAGGCCCTGGATTCTCCTGGTGAGTAACCTCTGTGGTCTCTCCAGCTGCTGCATGTGCTTTGCGACGTACATGCTGAATGGGGCGTTGTAGTCAATAATGGGCCTTATAAGGGAAGAATACAAAAATATTATGTCCTCCTTGCCCCTGGATGAGATACCTTTACTTATGAGATGGGCCATGTAAAAAGCTTTCCGTACAATGGAAGCAAAATGGTGGTAATAAGTCAGGTTGCTATCAATCTGGGTGCCCAAATCCCTCATGACTGACTGCGCACTTAGGACATTGTTATTAATGTGATAATTTGTGGGTATGTCACTCTCCCCAAAGGGGATGATGATGCTTTTTTTGTATTTAGCTTGAGGCCATGTTTCTTACACCAGTCATTTGTTTGGGTGAGACCCTCTTGGAGGATGTTCACGTCACTAGGGGAATTAATGACAGTGCCCAGCTTGCATTCATCTGCAAACTTGGTCAGTCATAGCCCACTGGTTTTGGCCTGCACCTCAGAAAATTATATCCCAAATAACAGAGGCCCCCAAGACTGAACCCTGGTGTACGCCACTCGATACGGGTCTACTGCTTAAGGTGGCTTCCCCTATTTTGACTAGGTGCATTCTATCAGTGAGCCAGTTAGCTACCCATCTGATAACATACAGATTGATGCCTAGTTGAGAGAGTTTATCTATTATGCCCAAGTGGGGAATAGTGTTAAAGGCTTTGGCCAAGTCAAGGTAGGCAGTGTGCACTGTCTTCCCCTCGTCCATGGTTTTGATGACTGTCTCAAAAAAGTCGACCAAATTTAACAGACATGACCTCCCCTTGATGAAGCCAAACTGTGTGGGATCAAGTGTTTGGAGGTTGCCAATGTCCTTGTTAATGAGGTCCATGATAATCCATTCCATGGACTTGCAGATCAGGCTAGTTAGGCTAATAGGTGTAAAATTTCCTGTATCAGTGGACATTACACCTTTGTATAAAGGGATGACAGTGGCTGTCCTCCACTCAGCTGGGACAAAACCGGTACTCAGGCTTTTTTTTGAATAGAGTACCTAATGGTGCTGCAAATTCCTGCCTAACTTCATGTAGGATGCAGCCTGGGATGTTATCAGGTCCCATGGAGGCTGTATTTTTTGCCTTTGAGAGAGCAGTGATGACCTGATCCCTAGATATAAGGGGAAGGGGGCAGGTACTGGGAATGTCCTGATTTACTGATGGGGGGACAGAGGGGTGAAATATTTGCTGGATCTGTCAGCCAGTAAGTTTGCTATATCTATGGCATTTGTATATGTGGTGTCCTTGACCACCTGTTCTGAACAGATCTGGGTGCTACCTTTGAGATTATGGACATATGTGAAGAAGACCTTATGACTGCCTCTAGTTGATGTGGCCAATTTGGACCCGAAGTTTGCTTTGGAGGATTTCACTAGTGCTCTTATTTGCTTGTTTAGGCTAAAGAGAGATTGCTTCCAGTTGGGCACCTGCTTCTTCTTGGTTCTGGACAGCATTTTTATTTATTTTGTTATGGAGTTTATTTATTGCAGATGCCCACCCGACAGGTTTACTCTTCCTTGCAGAGGATGATTTAGTCCTGTCGGGTATTCCTGATTCCATGCAGCTATATAAATGTTCATATAGTGCTTTGGTATAGTTTTGGATACTGGTGGCAGTTCCTAGAGAGGGGGAGGGGGCTGTGAAGTTGTTTATACCATCCCTCAGGAGGCTGTAATCAGCGTTGGAGAAGGTTTTTTGTTTGACCCTGGATAGAGGGGGAGTTGGGGGAAATGGTGACTTTGAATGTGACTGCTTTATGGTCAGATCTTACAAGGAAGGATGATACTGCAGGGATGCTGCAGTGGTTACTCATGCTGGTTAATACCAAGTCCAAGATATTATCACCTCTTCTGGGGATATCAACTAGATGCTCCAAAGTATTTGCATTGACAAAATTGACGAATCTCTGGGCATTTGTGTTCTGGCATGAGTACTACTTCCAGTCTATGTTTGGGTAGTTAAAGTCACCCAGAATCAGAGTAAAGGATTGAATCTTGATAGATTCTAAAAGGCCTAGATAGGCAGTTTGGGCATCTTGAGTCAGATTTGGGGGCTGGTATCTAGCTATGATTTGTATAGGAGTCTTGTCAATGGTTAACTGCACCTGAAGTGTCTCCTGTGTGTCATACTGTTTGACCAGCCTGGAGGTGTGTATGTTTTTAATATATATCTTGAAACTCCAACTCCTTTGGCTTTATTATCTACAGTTTGGGGTCTGAATGTATGATTGGATGAGTAAGCAGGTATGGCTGGGGTGCTCTACTCAGCTTTGAACCAAGTTTCTGTCACTGCTCAGATGTCAGCATTTTCCAGGGTTAAGAATGCTTGCAATGAGTGCAGTTTCATGTTTAGACTTGTAGCATTTAGTAGCATGACCTGTAATTTGGGTTTTGTTGAAATTTTTATGTTGGTAGTTTTAACCTCATCACTTTTTCTAAAAACAGCACTATGGGGGAGGCAAGCGCCTTTGCCAGAAGCCTGAAGCCCAAGTGAGACAGATGCAGGCCATCTCTGGCAAAGCATCGTGATCTACCAATCATATCTTTCCAGGCTGTCAGCTACTGGATCCCCCTGGAATGACACCAGAAACTAAGCCAATTGCTAAAGTCAAGTCTTGTATTGTCAGACTTGGACCATCAAATTAGATTTTTCTCAGTAGTAGAATATAGCCTAACTGTGAATTCACAAACCTTTGTGGGAGAAGACAATTTCCCTTAATTCCAAGTTGAGTAAACTCATAAGTTCATAGGTTCATAGGTAAGTACCAGGCTATCTGTCCAGGGGCATTAATAAGCCTAGCCACAGAGTGATGGCTTTCGCCTCCCCATTAGAATAGTAACCTGGGCCTCTGTCTAACAGGGCTCCTGAAGTGATCCCAGGGTAGAACTTACAATTACCCATCCACTCATCAAGATTTCTCTTGAAGAGGGTCAGAGAGGAGCTCTGTCGAATATGGATTGGGATTCTATTCCAGAGTGAGGGGAGTTGCTGGGACAGGAATCTATCCCTCCAGTATGTCCTGTTTATTGTTGTGCATAGGTTCAAGTCGCTAGAACGAGTGGTTTTGAGGGATCTTGTTTTTTTGAGGTGAAGCATGTCCATTAGTTCAGGGTTTGACATGGCCCTATAGGTCAGGCATAGGTCACCTCTGAGCAGACGGTAAGCGACTGAGAAGAGCTGGAGCTTATTTAGTCATGCTTCATAGGGTAATTGTTTAAGGCCCTTAATCCTCTTAGTGAGGTACTTCTGTGGTCTTTCTAGTTGTTGCAGGTGTCTAGTGAGGTACATCCCAAATGGGGCATTGTACTCTATTATGGGCCTAATGAGCGAGGAGTAAAGGAGCACAATCACCTCCTTGGATCTGGATGAGAAACCCTTTGTGATCAGGTGTGCCACATAGAAGGATTTCCTGACCATTTTGGCGATGTGGTTCTCAAAGGAGAGCATGCTATCTACTTGGGTACCCAGGTCCCTAATTATTTCTTCTGTACTTAGTGGATTCCCATCTATGTGATAGTTTGTAGGTACTTTGTTTTTCCCAAATGGGATTACTATGCATTTTTTGGCATTTAGCTTGAGGCCGTGACTTTGACACCAGGTGTTTGTCTCTGAGAGACCCTTTTGCAGGATGTCTGTGTCAGCTGGAGAGTCAATTATTGCACCCAATTTACAGTCATCTGCGAACTTGGTTAGCCACATTCCTTCCACATTTGCCTGTACTTCGGAGAAATATATACCGAACAGGAGGGGTCCCAGGACTGACCCATGTGGGACTCCGCTTGTGACTGGTTTAGAGTCAGACATGGCGCCTGCCACTCTTACTGTGTGGGTTCTGTCTGACAACCAATTGGCAACCCATCTTGTGACATGGGGGTTGATATTTAAGCTGGTGAGTTTGTCTATGATTCCTGATTGTGGGATGGTGTTGAACGCCTTAGTGAGGTCCAGATATGCTGTGTGCACCACCTTCCCTTTATCTATAGCCTTGGTGACTGTTTTGAAGAAGTTGACCAAGTTCAGGAGGCAAGATCTGTCTTTAACAAAGCCGAACTGGGTGGGGTCCAGTTTCTGGAGGTTCCCAATGTCCCTGTTAATGAGCTCCATGACAATGCGTTCCATGGCTTTGCAGACCAAGCTAGTCAAGCGTATAGGGCGATAGTTCCCAGGGTTAGTTGTGGCACCACCTTTGTGGCATGGTACAATTGTTGCTGTACGCCATTCTTTTGGTACATAGCCTGTAGAGAGGCTGAGTTTGAATAGTGTTTTGAGATGGGGGGTTAGTTCATTTTGAAGCTCGTGTAAGACACAACCTGGGATACCATCTGGTCCCATTGATGCTGTGTTTTTGGCCTTTGCAAGGGCAGTCTTTACTTGTGTGTCTGAGATAACTGGAGCACCACATCCTACTGGGATGGGTGCTAGCCCCTTCAGTGGAGGGGGGGGTGAAGTTTGCACTGAACTTGTCAGCCAGGATATTGGCAATGTCGGTTGGTTCAGTGTATTTATGGCCATTATGCACTAGCTCGGAGCATATCTGAGAGTTTGCCCCTGGACTCCTGACATAGTTAAAGAAGGCCTTGTGGTTATCCTTAGAGTCATTGGCTATTTTTCTTTCGAAGTTGGCCTTGGATGATTTAATGAGGAGTGCAGTTTTTTACTGATGTTAATAGAGATGCCTTCTTATTTTGGGATTTTGTTCTATCTTGCAGGAGTTTCCTCCTTCTATTGTAAAGTTTATTTACAGCCGGGGTCCACCAGACTGGCTTCCTCTTTTTTGAGGAGTTGGTCTTGGTTTCACTTGGGATGGCTCGGTCCATGCATTCTTGAAGGTGTTCATAGAATGCGCTTGTAAAGGATTCTGCCAAAGGGTCATCATTTTCCATTTGATTGGGAGCTTTGAAACTTCCCACCTCGGTCTTGAGATGTGTGAACTTGGAGTTAGAGAAGTTTTTTACCTTGATTTCCTTCACTGTGGGGGGGGGGGGTCGGGATGTGGATGTCCAGTGTGATTAGTTTGTGATCTGATCTTAACAATGACAAGTTTACCTCAGGTGTGGAACATAGGTTCCCCATGCTGGTGATGACCAGGTCCAGTATGTTGTCACCTCTTGTGGGATTGGTGACCAGCTGTTTCAGGCCGTTTCAGTTTATAAACTCATGTAAGCGTTGGGCTAGGGCATTTGAGCTTGAGTAGTTTTTCCAGTCGATATTTGGATAGTTGAAGTCACCCAGTAGCATGGTGTTGGGTAGAATCTTCATACTTTCTAATGTTCTCAGGAATGCTGCGTGAGGGTCCTGAGACAAGGTGGGAGATCTGTAGCAAGTTATAAATTGAACAGCCAATTTACCCGCTGTCAATTGCACTTGGATGGTCTCAGATTCTGCGTGCTGTGCTACTAGCCTGAAGGTGTGGGTGTTCTTGATGAATATGGACACACCCCCTCCTTTTGTGTTCCGGTCCTGGTTTTAGGACCTAAAGGTATGGTAGGAGTTATAGCCTGGTAGTGCTGGGGTGCTCCCTGGAGCCTTGAACCAGGTTTCTGTCACTGCACATACGTCAATTTCTTCCATACTAAGGAGACCGTCAAGTGCGTGCATTTTGAGGTTTAGACTTCTGGCGTTGAGCAGCATTACCCTCAGTTTTTGTTTATTATTGTTGTTTATGGAGGCGGGTTTGTCTTTTGAGCCTTGCATATAAAAGGCAGCATTGGGGTGGCAAGAGTCTTGGCCAGTATTTGAAAGCCCAGGGGTAACAAGTGCAAGCCGTCTCTGGCGAAGCAACGTGGCTTGTCAAGCATGTCGTCCCAGGCTGACAAGTACTGGATCCCCTTTGAATGACACCAGTAGTTTAACCAATTGTTGAAACTGATCATTTTTTCTTCGTATGCTGGCATCATTTTGGGTGAGGGCAGGATGCTAGTCAGAGTCATACCAGCCTGGGCTACATGGTCAGAGAGCTCCTCAATGTCTCTTTTCATGTAGTCCAGGGAGGTACGTCTCAGGTCATTTATGCCAACATGTACAATGACAGAGTCATATCTGTACTTGTTGTGGAGTGACCTGAGTGCATGTGTTATGTGGCAGATTCTAGCACCTGACAGGCAGCTTACGGTAACCTTCTCCTTGTTCAGTCTAGTGAGTGGGAAGTCTGTGTGCCTAATGATAGATTCACTGATTACTAGTGTGTTAGGTATGTTATTTAGCCTTAGGGGCTGTTTTTGCTTGGCACACTGACGTTGTGACGTATGTGTTACCTGGTTTCTGTTGTGGGGTGGGGGTTGCTTGGGTGTATGCTTAGGAGGTCTCTGTTGTTTAGGCAGGTTCTTATTTAGAGCCTCTGAGTATGTTTTTGCGTGTTTCTGAGAGTTGTTTGCTGGTGCAGCTATGGCTGGTCCATGTGAGTCTGGTAATGTGGTGCTAGTGTTGCCCTTCTCTTTGTGACTGAATGATCCAGTAATGGGTTGAAAGAGCTTAGCCTCCAGCATCTCTCACATATGTTTGTGTTGGTTGGGAGGAGGAGGGGGTTGTCTGTGTACATGAGGCAATTGTAACATTGCCTCAGGATGCCCAGATTCACCAGCTGGACAGGAGAGTACACCTGAAGCTGTCCCTTGAACATGCCTGAATAGATGGTTTGGACTGTATTGCTGATTGGATGAGTAAAGAGCCTTATACTTCCTGAGTATAGGGCTAAAGTGCCAGCTGTAAGCTAGTGCTAGTTTTAGTAAGTGCCGGTCTTAAAATATGCCTTATTTCTAGTGCTGAGTTAAAGTGTATCAAGTTTCAAGGGGAAAATTGAAGTGTAGACTTCGTGGAGCCTGGAATAGTTTAACCGCAGCTAAACAGTGCTGCGCGGTGCGCAAACCCACGCAAAACCGCTCTAAGCGTTTTTTATACCAGGGAGATCAAAAGGATAGAAATTAGCCCAAAATGGCCAATGAGCTACAAGTTGCTGGGCTGGGACCACTCCTACAGGGACAGATAGGCTGCTCAGCGTTCCCTCTCTCACAGTGAACAAGGAAGCCACCTAACTATCCAAGTATGATATGGGCAACACAGGAACCTTTACCACAGTCCTGGATTCAGCAAAGCCTGAAAACTGGACTAGACTAGTTCAGAAAGGCCGGAAAACAAGGAGTTTTTTTGTGCTTTTTTTTTCAGAAACAACAGAAATGCAGAGCTTAAATTACTTTAAATACACAGAGGAGGCTAGCGCACTTAAGTGTGTAGCCTGCGACTGTGTTACAGGTGACTTAAATGCAAAAACGACAAACAGTAAATTAGTGCAACAAAGA
>NC_056732.1:1812884402-1812936902 GCF_019279795.1 Protopterus annectens
CCAAGTTTATTTGCCATGGCTGAATTTATTTCTATGTGACTAATAACTCTGTCTGCATCAGTTCTGGTTTATAATTTATATGTTGCCAGAAGAAAAGTTATTGGCTTATAGTTCTTGTGTTCGTTCTTAAGGAGGACTATGTTTTTTCCTGCTGTTAATCAGGTTGGTGTCATTTGGGATGTGCATATAAATACTTTTTACTCATGGCTAAATCATTGTGCAGAGAAGTTAATATCGGAAGTCAGGTACTGTATCTGGACCCAGGTTATCCACTTAAGAGTCTTTCTTAATTTCCTCTCAATTTGTCTGACTATTGCTTCATTCCATTTCATATCTTCTATATTACATCTTTGTGATTATCTTAGCTCTTCTGTTTAGCATCTTTTTATGTTTAGTAATGTCTTCCTTGATGGAGATACATCTCAGAGAAACCCTCCTTAATGGAATAGACTCTCCCTCTGGACATAAAGCAAAGTAGCTCCCTAACTCTCTCTAAGCATAATGTAGGTGAAATATGCAGAGTGTGCATAATGTAGGTAAAATGTCATAAATACACCCTCAGCCTGTCGCCCTGAATAAAGTGGTCAACACTAGGTATTAATTACTCATGTAATCAGGTACTAGAATCCTGGGATCTCTAGCTAGGTTACAAATGGTCCACTGGATCAATTTCCTAGTATTTTCCTATAAAGATGTAAACCTAGAAGTAGTTTGAATTGTATTGATTTCTTTTTAGTTAGTGTTAATATTGTTCTTGCTTTCTCTCCCAGTACTCTATAAAACCTTTTTTAAGTCATCACTGAATTGCTTGTTTTGTACTTTTCCTTTATATTGGTCTGTAAGCATTCTACACTTTCTTCTTGTGCTGATATTTTTAGTTTACTATTGGAGATATTGTAAGGTAACTCCTGATCTGTTTTGATATGGTGTGTTACTTTTACCACATCTTTCCAACAGTGGTTGGTGATCTCTTCCATTCACTGTATTCTTCTAATAGTAATATTTTATTTTATTTTATTTATTAATTTCGTTTTGATAATCAGGTAAGTGGATTGGTCAACAGACCCTTTTCAGCCATGACTTGGGCACCTTGGTGCAAAACACAAATAGAAAATTATACATAGAATAAAGAATTCACAGAGTTGTTTATAGTACAGTAAACTAAGCAGGCAATACATTTGTTTGTTATTTACAGTTATAAATGTAACTGATATTATTTACAGTATGTGCAATTAAGATAAGCTTTCAATCAGTGGTCATTTTTAAAAGTATGTCTTTATAAATAAGACGTGACTACAGTGTGAGCTGCAAGGACTACCGATTGTCACAGAAACAAGAGCATTTGGTGTCCTTAGACAGTTGTTCTTCTAAGTTTGTTTCTAAATAATTGATGTATATCTTGCTACCTGACTTCTGCAGGTAATCAGTTCCAAACAGCTGGGCCTCACCTAGAGATAGTTCTTTCCCCTGTAGATGTTTTCAAATGACATCCAATGAGGTTAATGCTGTTTGCTTGGCTGTCCCTAAGTGTGTAGTTAGACTGCTTAGTTTGTAATTACTTTTTTGTAAGGGAAGACTGTGTCACATTTTAACGGCTTGTAGATTTGACAGCTACGTAGAAATCTAACTCTCTCAGTTACATATAGCCAGTGACACCGCTATAGAAGTTGGCAGTGATGTGTTTGGGGTCTACAAGAAGAACAAATCTGCATGTTTTGTTCTGCACGTGTTGGAGCTGGACTGTAAGGTTACAACAGGAAGCCCACATTCATTTTTTTGGGGTAAATAGATTTTTAGCTAAAGCATCATCAGCTGTAGGGTGAGTAGGTGTTGAGACTTTTTAGCAGAGTTTTATTTGCAAGAGGGTTTTGCCAATAATATTGTCAGTTTACTTGACAAATGTAAGGGTAGGGTTCAAGGTGATCTCTAGGTACTTCTGTTCTGTTACTAGTGGTAGTGGGTTGCCAAATGTGTCAGTAATAATTAGATTTGCAGATTTAGGGAGTTTTTGTGAGGTTCCAAATAGAACTCTTAGACTTTAAGGTTTTGATTAGGAAATATTTTTATTCATAGAGTTGCGCAAATCTGTAAAGCAAGATTGTAAGTTTTGTGAAGGGTCAAGGTGTTCTTACATAATTCAGGTAGTAAGATATCATATGCATAAAGGACCAAGATGAGATGAGGCAGGTCAGTGAATATATTCTTGCATTTGTTGAATTATAGTTTTCTCTATCTGTTGCTTCTATGGTGGCATTCTGCTTGTTCCCTTTTTACATTTGTTCTTTGTTTTTGTGGTAGCATGTTATCTGTTATTGGTTAGCTGTTTTGTATTATATTCTATTTATTTGTTACATCACATGAATCTCTTTTAATAGTCCCACTTACTGTGTTTACCTGTTTTACCTGTCTTCTAAGATATGCATCTTACTCACTTTCGGCTATCTCTTTGTTTCATTTATCTGAATATGCCTGTCCGCATGTTTTACATCCAGCAGGTCTTCCCTTAACTCATTCCCTCCTTGACTGAGAGCAGCCTGTTTACTACGTGCAGTTTCCCTTGCTGTGCAAATCTACCTAGACTTTCAAGCAAGATCCTACAGAATGTTCCAAAACATCCCCATGTGGTATATCTTCTCTAAATGCATCCTTCTCTGTGTGCTATCCTACCCCCGGGTCTCATTAACACATCATATTGTGGTATTGAAAAATGAACAGGAAAGTGATACCACAATGAAAGGTTTATTAAAACAAAAACAAGTTAAAAATGAGTTAAAACAGTAAGGCGAGTGCTTTCAACCTTAGGCCTTCTTCAGATATATAGGTATCCAGTCATTATCAATATTTTATAGGGGGAGTGTCCAATCAGATTCATCTTTTCAGGCGATGCCTTCTTAGAACCAGCTTCAATGGAAGTAATTAATTCAGACCTGGTTCTTTATCCATTCTCAGGTCTGCTATCCATTTTGTTTCTTTGTATTCAGTTATTTCCTTTAAGTTGCCTATTCTTGAATTAGAATATACCACTTGAAGAGCCATAAACTGAAAGGAGTGACTGTTACTCAATATTACATGTTTACTTAAAGCATTTGTAGAGATCTTGTTTTTTATATCTCTTAAGTGTGCCTGAATCCTAATTCTGAATTGACAATTTGTTTTTCCAATATAAAAGCTCATACATTGTGTATAGATTGCTACATACACAATATGTTTAGTGCCACATACAACATATGTTCTCAGATTATATGATCTACGTGTTATAGGGTGTTGAAAGCTCTCATCTTGTAGCATATACAGGCATGTTTTACAATGACCACATTTAAAGGTGCCTTGTCTTTGTATTTGTACATTTCTTGAGTTTATATGTCCATCTTTACATAGTAGTTTTTTTTTCAAATTAATCTTATTTTTATAACAAAAACGTGGTATATCTCCCACTATTCGTCTTATGGACTCATCTGCTGTCAATATATGCCAGATTTCTCTCATTATACTACAAATCTGTTTAACATCTTGACTGTAGGTCAGCGTACATCTCATAACCAAGGTCTCCAATTTTCTTGAATACCCATTATCATATTCAATGTTCCTATGAAAGTATGGTCTCCCTTTCATTCTTCTCTGCTGTTGTATTTCAGTGGCTATATCACTGATTTATTTTTGCTTGTATTCCCTTTCTCTCAATTCATCCTTAGTGCTCAACATTTTCTGCTGATATTTGCTGTCCTCCATATTAAATCTAGACTGTCTTTCTTACCCTGTGTTCTTACCAGGCTGCTGTGCTCTCTGCGTTGGGCTCCTGTCCTATTATACAATCTAAACGAACTAGTACATCCCTGTACTGAATAACCTGCATAATTCCTCCTGGAAGCTTTGGAAACTTGACTGATCCTGAATTCCACCTAAAGGTTACAGTGAAAACAACCCTTCTAAGACTGATAAATCTAAACGAACTAGTACATCCCTGTACTGAATAACCTGCATAATTCCTCCTGGAAGCTTTGGAAACTTGACTGATCCTGAATTCCACCTAAAGGTTACAGTGAAAACAACCCTTCTAAGACTGATAAAGTACGTTTATATCCAGCTACCTGTACCTTACATCACTATGCAGCTTTAATGGTTCTGTCTCGCTAGGCCAGCTTCCCACCCAGAATAGCCAGCAGCCACCTTGCCACTTTTTTTTTCCCTTCTTGCTCTCTGTAGCTAATCCTTTATCCAGCCTTTTCTCTCTCTGTGATACTTCCTTAATCTAACTCCTCTCAATCTGTTCCTGTAAGTGAACACTTACCTGTAACATAGCGACCATCCACTAGGTGGCGCTCTATCTTTAGCTTTCTGCATTCTAACTGCCCACCAACTTCATTTCCTAACAGCCCCAACCTGCTACTACGGTTTTTACTTTCTCTGAACTATTCTATCGCCCTTCCACCCAAATCCCAGGGTACCTTTTCCACACTTGAACTCTTTACTTCCCTACTTTTCTCGCTCTAGCCTCATTCCATACTTCTACTGACTTACCCTTTGACATACTTGCTTATATTTCCTGCTTTACACATTGTCTTCCTCGACAGCTCTCACTCTTAGCTCTACCCGCTCCGTTCGCCCTGCGGGCTCACTCCGGTGGCACTCTATCTTTAGCCTTCTGCATTCTAACTGACCACCAACTTCATTTCCTAACAGCCCCAACCTGCTACTACGGTTTTTACTTTCTCTGAACTATTCTATCGTCCTTCCACCCAAATCCCAGGGTACCTTTTCCACACTTGAACTCTTTACTTCCCTACTTTTCTCGCTCTAGCCTCATTCCATACTTCTACAGACTTACCCTTTGACATACTTGCTTGTATTTCCTGCTTTACACATTGTCTTCCTCGACAGCTCTCACTCTTAGCAACTACCTAGCTGATATACCTACCATATTCTCTGCTTAGCCTCTGCTCTTTTCCTCCATCCTCTACACCTACTTTCACCCTAGTTGCTCCTCTCATCTATCCAGCGTGCTACCGGGACTCCCACTCCCCACTTACCACATTATCTCAGTGCTCTTCCCCCATACTTCTCCTATTACTACAATCTCTGTGCTCCTCCCTTTATTGTAATCACCCCTTGTTTTACCTATCTCCCCTCTCGCGTATTCTGCCCTGTCCCACTGTTGCAGTTTACTGCACCCCCTACACTACAACATCCTGTCTGAAGTATTAAATCTGCCCCACAATTAGGGACGCCATCTTTCTTACCCTGTGTTCTTACCAGGCTGCTGTGCTCTCTGCGTCGGGCTCCTGTCCTATTATACAAGTAAGCATTGTGTTGTTCTATGGGAACTATTAATAGGTGCATATCCAACTAAGATATTCTGTTTTTGCCTAAGCATATGTGCTAAATCCGAAACATCTGTATATGTTCAATGTAACCATATTAACTGCTGCTGAAACGCTCTACTACATTAGCGACTGCATATGAGGAGTGTGTATGCTACTAGCTTGAGGTTTACTTAGCCAGTATATGTTTTTTAAATCTTTTCATGCTGTAAATGTGTTTTCTGTAGAATGCAGCGTGTTTAATCGACTGCTCTTATTGCCTCTACTTACGCTAGCTTAACTGCTGCTGAAACGCTCTAATACATTAGCGACTGCATATGTGGAGTGTGTATGCTAATACCTTGAGGTTTACTTAGCCAGTATATGTTTTTTTAAATCTTTTCATGCTGTAAATGTGTTTTCTGTAGAATGCAGCGTGTTTAATCGACTGCTCTTGTAGCCTCTACTTACGTTAGCTTAAGCGACTTAGCATGTGGAATACTATTATGGTTTGTTGAACTTTTAGTACTCTGATACATATTATGCTCTAAAACTAGCTATCTGTAGAATGCATTGTATTTAATTCTCCACTCTTCCTGCCACCATTCACGCTACTATAGCGACTCAGCATGAGTGAAACCTAGTAAGGTTTGTCGACTTTGATAACTGATACGAGCACTGTTTTCCCTAGCATCTAGTCTCTCCTGGGCTAATTACCTGTTCCTGAGTAGCGCTTTAACACTAGCAGCTGCTGGGGTAAATTACCTGTTCCTGGCTAGCGCTTGCACACTAGAAGCTACTAAACAGGCAGAGTTGTAGATTTATAAGCACTAGATGTTAACAAACATACAACACTAGGTAGCTTGGATCGCAAACATGTGGTAGACATTGCTAAACAAGTTATGCTTGTCCAAAGTGCTTTTTCGGAGTTTAATTGTACAACCTACTGGAGAGCACTATAAAGTTAATGAAGCTAGCTACTTATGGTACTTGCTTTATCGCAGATAGATCAGAAGCTGGTAACTCTGACACGGGCAACGTATCAGACTTGATATTTTATAAACTCATCTGTATCGCATTTGACATATGTGATAGCCCTTACAATCCTGAAAACTACTGTTAACAAACCTACTGCATCGCATAAGGATACTTGTGCTAGCCTTTACATTTCTAACAACTGATTTGTACGAGCCTATTCCTCACGTGTTCCTAACATAGCTCATATGTAGCTTGGGTTTACATGCTAAATTATATTGAATATGCGTTGCCCACGAGGAACGCATCCAGGGACACAATAATCTCATATGCCTAATCCTACAAATTAAAGACTAGTACTACAAATCAAAGACTTTCTATAGATGTACCTACTACTGTTTATTTTTTATCTCTGCAAGTTTTATAACTGTTGAGTCTCAAATGTACCTGTTTTGTAATGTGTCTAAGTGATTTTACAGTGTTGGTTTATTCTGATGTACTATTGCATATCTAACTAGTGCCTGATATACCTCTCTGCTTATCCCTGTTTCAACTAATGGCTTACTATCTCCTCTCTCATCCTACTTTCTTTAGTCTAAACGAACTAGTACATCCCTGTACTGAATAACCTGCATAATTCCTCCTGGAAGCTTTGGAAACTTGACTGATCCTGAATTCCACCTAAAGGTTACAGTGAAAACAACCCTTCTAAGACTGATAAAGTACGTTTATATCCAGCTACCTGTACCTTACATCACTATGCAGCTTTAATGGTTCTGTCTCGCTAGGCCAGCTTCCCACCCAGAATAGCCAGCAGCCACCTTGCCACTTTTTTTTTCCCTTCTTGCTCTCTGTAGCTAATCCTTTATCCAGCCTTTTCTCTCTCTGTGATACTTCCTTAATCTAACTCCTCTCAATCTGTTCCTGTAAGTGAACACTTACCTGTAACATAGCGACCATCCACTAGGTGGCACTCTATCTTTAGCCTTCTGCATTCTAACTGCCCACCAACTTCATTTCCTAACAGCCCCAACCTGCTACTACGGTTTTTACTTTCTCTGAACTATTCTATCGCCCTTCCACCCAAATCCCAGGGTACCCTTTCCACACTTGAACTCTTTACTTCCCTACTTTTCTCGCTCTAGCCTCATTCCATACTTCTACAGACTTACCCTTTGACATACTTGCTTATATTTCCTGCTTTACACATTGTCTTCCTCGACAGCTCTCACTCTTAGCTCTACCCGCTCCGTTCGCCCTGCGGGCTCACTCGGTGGTGCTCTATCTTTAGCCTTCTGCATTCTAACTGACCACCAACTTCATTTCCTAACAGCCCCAACCTGCTACTACGGTTTTTACTTTCTCTGAACTATTCTATCGTCCTTCCACCCAAATCCCAGGGTACCTTTTCCACACTTGAACTCTTTACTTCCCTACTTTTCTCGCTCTAGCCTCATTCCATACTTCTACAGACTTACCCTTTGACATACTTGCTTGTATTTCCTGCTTTACACATTGTCTTCCTCGACAGCTCTCACTCTTAGCAACTACCTAGCTGATATACCTACCATATTCTCTGCTTAGCCTCTGCTCTTTTCCTCCATCCTCTACACCTACTTTCACCCTAGTTGCTCCTCTCATCTATCCAGCGTGCTACCGGGACTCCCACTCCCCACTTACCACATTATCTCAGTGCTCTTCCCCCATACTTCTCCTATTACTACAATCTCTGTGCTCCTCCCTTTATTGTAATCACCCCTTGTTTTACCTATCTCCCCTCTCGCGTATTCTGCCCTGTCCCACTGTTGCAGTTTACTGCACCCTACACTACAACATCCTGTCTGAAGTATTAAATCTGCCCCACAATTAGGGACGCCATCTTTCTTACCCTGTGTTCTTACCAGGCTGCTGTGCTCTCTGCGTCGGGCTCCTGTCCTATTATACAAGTAAGCATTGTGTTGTTCTATGGGAACTATTAATAGGTGCATATCCAACTAAGATATTCTGTTTTTGCCTAAGCATATGTGCTAAATCGAAACATCTGTATATGTTCAATGTAACCATATTAACTGCTGCTGAAACGCTCTACTACATTAGCGACTGCATATGAGGAGTGTGTATGCTACTAGCTTGAGGTTTACTTAGCCAGCATATGTTTTTTAAATCTTTTCATGCTGTAAATGTGTTTTCTGTAGAATGCAGCGTGTTTAATCGACTGCTCTTATTGCCTCTACTTACGCTAGCTTAACTGCTGCTGAAAGGCTCTAATACATTAGCGACTGCATATGTGGAGTGTGTATGCTAATACCTTGAGGTTTACTTAGCCAGTATATGTTTTTTTAAATCTTTTCATGCTGTAAATGTGTTTTCTGTAGAATGCAGCGTGTTTAATCGACTGCTCTTGTAGCCTCTACTTACGTTAGCTTAAGCGACTTAGCATGTGGAATACTATTATGGTTTGTTGAACTTTTAGTACTCTGATACATATTATGCTTTAAAACTAGCTATCTGTAGAATGCATTGTATTTAATTCTCCACTCTTCCTGCCACCATTCACGCTACTATAGCGACTCAGCATGAGTGAAACCTAGTAAGGTTTGTCGACTTTGATAACTGATACGAGCACTGTTTTCCCTAGCATCTAGTCTCTCCTGGAGTAATTACCTGTTCCTGAGTAGCGCTTTAACACTAGCAGCTGCTGGGGTAAATTACCTGTTCCTGGCTAGCGCTTGCACACTAGAAGCTACTAAACAGGCAGAGTTGTAGATTTACAAGCACTAGATGTTAACAAACATACAACGCTAGGTAGCTTGGATCGCAAACATGTGGTAGACATTGCTAAACAAGTTATGCTTGTCCAAAGTGCTTTTTCGGAGTTTAATTGTACAACCTACTGGAGAGCACTATAAAGTTAATGAAGCTAGCTACTTATGGTACTTGCTTTATCGCAGATAGATCAGAAGCTGGTAACTCTGACACGCGCAACGTATCAGACTTGATATTTTATAAACTCATCTGTATCGCATTTGACATATGTGATAGCCCTTACAATCCTGAAAACTACTGTTAACAAACCTATTGCATCGCATAAGGATACTTGTGCTAGCCTTTACATTTCTAACAACTGATTTGTACGAGCCTATTCCTCACGTGTTCCTAACATAGCTCATATGTAGCTTGGGTTTACACGCTAAATTATATTGAATACGCGTTGCCCAAGAGGAACGCATCCAGGGACACAATAATCTCATATGCCTAATACTACAAATTAAAGACTAGTACTACAAATCAAAGACTTTCTATAGATGTACCTACTACTGTTTATTTTTTATCTCTGCAAGTTTTATAACTGTTGAGTCTCAAATGTACCTGTTTTGTAATGTGTCTAAGTGATTTTACAGTGTTGGTTTATTCTGATGTACTATTGCATATCTAACTAGTGCCTGATATACCTCTCTGCTTATCCCTGTTTCAACTAATGGCTTACTATCTCCTCTCTCATCCTACTTTCTTTAGTCTAAACGAACTAGTACATCCCTGTACTGAATAACCTGCATAATTCCTCCTGGAAGCTTTGGAAACTTGACTGATCCTGAATTCCACCTAAAGGTTACAGTGAAAACAACCCTTCTAAGACTGATAAAGTACGTTTATATCCAGCTACCTGTACCTTACATCACTATGCAGCTTTAATGGTTCTGTCTCGCTAGGCCAGCTTCCCACCCAGAATAGCCAGCAGCCACCTTGCCACTTTTTTTTTCCCTTCTTGCTCTCTGTAGCTAATCCTTTATCCAGCCTTTTCTCTCTCTGTGATACTTCCTTAATCTAACTCCTCTCAATCTGTTCCTGTAAGTGAACACTTACCTGTAACATAGCGACCATCCACTAGGTGGCACTCTATCTTTAGCCTTCTGCATTCTAACTGCCCACCAACTTCATTTCCTAACAGCCCCAACCTGCTACTACGGTTTTTACTTTCTCTGAACTATTCTATCGCCCTTCCACCCAAATCCCAGGGTACCCTTTCCACACTTGAACTCTTTACTTCCCTACTTTTCTCGCTCTAGCCTCATTCCATACTTCTACAGACTTACCCTTTGACATACTTGCTTATATTTCCTGCTTTACACATTGTCTTCCTCGACAGCTCTCACTCTTAGCTCTACCCGCTCCGTTCGCCCTGCGGGCTCACTCCGGTGGTGCTCTATCTTTAGCCTTCTGCATTCTAACTGACCACCAACTTCATTTCCTAACAGCCCCAACCTGCTACTACGGTTTTTACTTTCTCTGAACTATTCTATCGTCCTTCCACCCAAATCCCAGGGTACCTTTTCCACACTTGAACTCTTTACTTCCCTACTTTTCTCGCTCTAGCCTCATTCCATACTTCTACAGACTTACCCTTTGACATACTTGCTTGTATTTCCTGCTTTACACATTGTCTTCCTCGACAGCTCTCACTCTTAGCAACTACCTAGCTGATATACCTACCATATTCTCTGCTTAGCCTCTGCTCTTTTCCTCCATCCTCTACACCTACTTTCACCCTAGTTGCTCCTCTCATCTATCCAGCGTGCTACCGGGACTCCCACTCCCCACTTACCACATTATCTCAGTGCTCTTCCCCCATACTTCTCCTATTACTACAATCTCTGTGCTCCTCCCTTTATTGTAATCATCCCTTGTTTTACCTATCTCCTCTCACGTATTCTGCCCTGTCCCACTGTTGCAGTTTACTGCACCCCCTACACTACAACATCCTGTCTGAAGTATTAAATCTGCCCCACAATTAGGGACGCCATCTTTCTTACCCTGTGTTCTTACCAGGCTGCTGTGCTCTCTCGTGGCTCCTGTCCTATTATACAAGTAAGCATTGTGTTGTTCTATGGGAACTATTAATAGGTGCATATCCAACTAAGATATTCTGTTTTTGCCTAAGCATATGTGCTAAATCCGAAACATCTGTATATGTTCAATGTAACCATATTAACTGCTGCTGAAACGCTCTACTACATTAGCGACTGCATATGAGGAGTGTGTATGCTACTAGCTTGAGGTTTACTTAGCCAGCATATGTTTTTTAAATCTTTTCATGCTGTAAATGTGTTTTCTGTAGAATGCAGCGTGTTTAATCGACTGCTCTTATTGCCTCTACTTACGCTAGCTTAACTGCTGCTGAAACGCTCTAATACATTAGCGACTGCATATGTGGAGTGTGTATGCTAATACCTTGAGGTTTACTTAGCCAGTATATGTTTTTTTAAATCTTTTCATGCTGTAAATGTGTTTTCTGTAGAATGCAGCGTGTTTAATCGACTGCTCTTGTAGCCTCTACTTACGTTAGCTTAAGCGACTTAGCATGTGGAATACTATTATGGTTTGTTGAACTTTTAGTACTCTGATACATATTATGCTCTAAAACTAGCTATCTGTAGAATGCATTGCATTTAATTCTCCACTCTTCCTGCCACCATTCACGCTACTATAGCGACTCAGCATGAGTGAAACCTAGTAAGGTTTGTCGACTTTGATAACTGATCTGAGCACTGTTTTCCTAGCATCTAGTCTCTCCTGGGCTAATTACCTGTTCCTGAGTAGCGCTTTAACACTAGCAGCTGCTGGGGTAAATTACCTGTTCCTGGCTAGCTTGCACACTAGAAGCTACTAAACAGGCAGAGTTGTAGATTTATAAGCACTAGATGTTAACAAACATACAACACTAGGTAGCTTGGATCGCAAACATGTGGTAGACATTGCTAAACAAGTTATGCTTGTCCAAAGTGCTTTTCGGAGTTTAATTGTACAACCTACTGGAGAGCACTATAAAGTTAATGAAGCTAGCTACTTATGGTACTTGCTTTATCGCAGATAGATCAGAAGCTGGTAACTCTGACACGCGCAACGTATCAGACTTGATATTTTATAAACTCATCTGTATCGCATTTGACATATGTGATAGCCCTTACAATCCTGAAAACTACTGTTAACAAACCTACTGCATCGCATAAGGATACTTGTGCTAGCCTTTACATTTCTAACAACTGATTTGTACGAGCCTATTCCTCACGTGTTCCTAACATAGCTCATATGTAGCTTGGGTTTACATGCTAAATTATATTGAATATGCGTTGCCCACGAGGAACGCATCCAGGGACACAATAATCTCATATGCCTAATCCTACAAATTAAAGACTAGTACTACAAATCAAAGACTTTCTATAGACGTACCTACTACTGTTTATTTTTTATCTCTGCAAGTTTTATAACTGTTGAGTCTCAAATGCACCTGTTTTGTAATGTGTCTACTCAGTGATTTTACAGTGTTGGTTTATTCTGATGTACTATTGCATATCTAACTATTGCCTAATATACCTCTCTGCTTATCCCTGTTTCAACTAATGGCTTACTATCTCCTCTCTCATCCTACTTTCTTTAGTCTAAATGAACTAGTACATCCCTGTACTGAATAACCTGCATAATTCCTCCTGGAAGCTTTGGAAACTTGACTGATCCTGAATTCCACCTAAAGGTTACAGTGAAAACAACCCTTCTAAGACTGATAAAGTACGTTTATATCCAGCTACCTGTACCTTACATCACTATGCAGCTTTAATGGTTCTGTCTCGTTAGGCCAGCTTCCCACCCAGAATAGCCAGCAACCACCTTGCCACTTTTTTTTCCCTTCTTGCTCTCTGTAGCTAATCCTTTATCCAGCCTTTTCTCTCTCTGTGATACTTCCTTAATCTAACTCCTCTCAATCTGTTCCTGTAAGTGAACACTTACCTGTACCATAGCGACCATCCACTAGGTGGCGCTCTATCTTTAGCCTTCTGCATTCTAACTGCCCACCAACTTCATTTCCTAACAGCCCCAACCTGCTACTACGGTTTTTACTTTCTCTGAACTATTCTATCACCCTTCCACCCAAATCCCAGGGTACCTTTTCCACACTTGAACTCTTTACTTCCCTACTTTTCTCGCTCTAGCCTCATTCCATACTTCTACAGACTTACCCTTTGACATACTTGCTTATATTTCCTGCTTTACACATTGTCTTTCTCGACAGCTCTCACTCTTAGCTCTACCCGCTCCATTCGCCCTGCGGGCTCACTCCGGTGGCACTCTATCTTTAGCCTTCTGCATTCTAACTGCCCACCAACTTCATTTCCTAACAGCCCCAACCTGCTACTATGGTTTTTACTTTCTCTGAACTATTCTATCGCCCTTCCACCCAAATCCCAAGGTACCTTTTCCACACTTGAACTCTTTACTTCCCTACTTTTCTCGCTCTAGCCTCATTCCATACTTCTACAGACTTACCCTTTGACATACTTGCTTATATGTCCTGCTTTACACATTGTCTTCCTCGACAGCTCTCACTCTTAGCTCTACCTGCTCCGTTCGCCCTGCGGGCTCACTCCGGTGGCACTCTATCTTTAGCCTTCTGCATTCTAACTGCCCACCAACTTCATTTCCTAACAGCCCCAACCTGCTACTACGGTTTTTACTTTCTTTGAACTATTCTATCGCCCTTCCACCCAAATCCCAGGGTACCTTTTCCACACTTGAACTCTTTACTTCCCTACTTTTCTCGCTCTAGCCTCATTCCATACTTCTACAGACTTGCCCTTTGACATACTTGCTTATATTTCCTGCTTTACACATTGTCTTCCTCGACAGCTATCACTCTTAGCTCTACCCGCTCTGTTCGCCCTGCGGGCTCACTCCGCTCCCCTCCCTGCCCCCAATTCCCACCCGCCCCCAGGGGTTCTACCTTTATACTGCTAGTAGACACACCCCTAACTATCCCTCCCAATCAAACGCTTTACATCACTAACCAACCCAAATCTCTCCTTTGAACACCACACCCACTAATTATCTACACCTCCTCCCCTATCCACTCTCTTCTACTACTGCCTACAATATACCTCGAACTATATCCTACTTTTACCCATCCTCTATTCACACAATAATGGCTATACCAATCACTTCACCACTCCTCAAACAGCTCATCAGCTTATCACTTATATCTTCTCTTATAATTACTTACATCCTAACCTCATATGAATACCCATTGAACTCTTCTTATTCATCCCCCTCTAAGTACACCAGTACTTATATATCACCTCTCTCTCCTTCTCTCTTTAACCTTAACACAAAACCCAACTATCTACATGCCAAATACCATAGAATAACTCACTTCAAGTTAAGTAAACCTAAACCTAGGAAAATATCGGACATCTTCTACTTACTCCATCACTCAAAATACCTCAATTTCCTTAACCTTTTGTTAGATGGAGATATCCATCCTAATCCAGGCCCACAACTTAATAAAACAAAAACACCCATAGTACTAGATAAAACTACATCTCTCTCTCTTTCCAAACCCAACAACTCTCTCTCCATTGCCCATCTCAATATACGAAGTATTTGTAACAAAATTAGTCAAATCCATGCCCTCCTTGAAACCCATCAATTCGATATGTTGTGCTTAACTGAAACATGGCTAAAGCCATCAAAGAGAATGAAATTAGCCCACCCGGATATAATATCATTAGACATGATCGCACTACCAAAAAAGGTGGAGGCGTAGCTATTCTCTACAAAACACAACTCCAAATTAGTACTTTAAATCTGACTCTTAACCTTGATAATAATGCTGGAATAATTAGCTCCAAACTCCAAGTCAATAATACTAAGGCCATAAATATCATATGTGCATATCTCCCTCCTGAAAACAATATTAACACACTTGAACATTTCCTCAATTCACTCTCTACCAACCTCCCTCAAGAAACAATAGTCTTAGGAGATTTTAACATCAATTGGTTCTCCTGTAAGAGTTCTAACCCCACCTCCCATATAAACCTATAGGGATTTAAACAACTCATTAGTAGTCCTACAAGAACCAATAAAACCAACAATAAAGAAACCATTCTAGACTGGATTCTTACTAATACTCCACAACAAACCTATCAATTAGGCACCCTTCCAGATGACCTAAGTGACCACTCACTAACTTACATCATTAGGCACAAATCAAACCTAGCCTTACCCACCACCTACAAAACACTAAGATCTAAAAAACAATTCAATTCTGATCAGTTTCTCGCTGAACTAAGACAATGTAATTGGTCCAAACTAAAACTTCTTCCACTGAATGATGCTGTCGAATACTTTAATTCTACATTCCTATCCATACTAGATAACCATGCCCCAAGCCGCACTATTAGAACCAAAGCTAAAACAGCACCCTGGCTATCCAACAATACTAAGCAGAAAATTATTCTCAGAAACAAATCATGGGATAAATGGCGTTCCACTAAGAATCTAACTGACCACCACAACTTCAGAGAGCTTAGAAATAGTACAAAAAAAGCCATCCTGGCAGACAAAAAGAACTATTACTTTCAACTACAACAAACCACAAAAAAAGAACCCAAAAAATTCTGGGCTAGTATTAACAATCGTCTATCCCCAGGTCAGTCACGTACTCCAAATCCCCAGGACTCTAATCCAAACAATCCTAAACAAATAGCTAATGACTTCAATTCTTTCTTCACCAATACTATCCAAACTCTAGCAAATCACTTACCTCCTGACATCTCTAAATTACCCTCTCCTACTCCACATAATTTTCTTCCCTTTTCCCTTCAACCTGTACCTACCTCATTTATCTTATCCCTACTCCAGAAACTTAGACCCGCCACACCCTCTGCAGACAAACTTCCTGCAGAATTTCTGCAGATAGCAGCTAAAGCTATTGCCTACCCCATCTCAATCCTGATTAATAGATCTATAAAGGATGGAATCTTCCCTTCCATTTGGAAAATATCTCACATCATCCCACTACACAAAGGGGGCAATTCTAATGACTTCTCTAATTTTCGTCCCATAGCATTGCTATCACCTATAGCCAAACTCATGGAAAAGTGCATCCATAAACAACTCCTTAACCACCTTCTCCATAACAACCTACTTGCTAACAGTCAGCATGGTTTTAGACCTTCTCACAGTACCACTACTGCATTACTCTCCTTTACCAACACTATCAATCACAACCGTAACAACACTAACCTATCATCTTCCATTTCATAGATCTTTCAAAAGCTTTCGACATGGTAAATCACAAACTCCTTCTGCATATACTACAATCTCTCTCAATTCATCCTTCTTCCTTATCCTGGTTTACATCTTACCTAGAAAATCGTCAGCAGGCAGTACTTTGGAAAAACTCACTATTGACTCTCCTTCCTATCTCTTTAGGAGTACCTCAAGGGTCTATACTTGGCCCACTCCTATTTTCTATATTTATTAATGACCTCCAGTCAGCTATTCCAAACACTACTTGCATACAATATGCAGACGATTCCACTATAATCTGCACTGCTTCCTCTCAGACTGAACTCCAGTCACTTACCCAAAAAGCTTTTTGTTGAGCACTGGTTCTCTGACCGTTGCCTTCTCCTCAACCCAAAGAAAACAAAGTTGCTATTGTTCTCACCTACACACAAATCAAGCTCTCTTAACTTCTCTATTACTTCCTCTGATAACACCCTGATTTCTCCTGATGCTACTACAAAACTACTAGGAATAACTATTGACAACAATCTCAGTTTTGATTCTCATATAAACAACACAATAAAAACAATAAACAAAAAGATTGGTTCCCTCTATAGAATCAAATCATTCCTTACGCCTGAAGCTCGGACCATCTTAGCTAGTTCTCACCTTATCTCTACCCTTCTATATGCTTCCACTATTTATACCAATCTCTCTAAATATAACCTCAAGAAACTTAGTACATCCTACCATAATATCGCCCGATTTGCCACAGGATCCCTCTTCAGAACCCATCACTGTCATAACCTAAAACAACTAGGCTGGCTGGAACTTCCTAACAGGCTGACTTATCAACAGCTCTTAACTGCTCACAAAATTCTTTATCAGCCTTCTAAAACACCAATTATCTCTAACCTCATTACACCTTATAATAACTTGAAACAGCTACGCTCTGCAAACAAACTACTGGTTAATACTACCATACCCAATAACTCTGCAGGTGACAGCCTTTTTTCTAACTCTGTTGGACAAATGTGGAACAAACTACCATCTGATATCTCATCTTTGTCTAGTCCTCCACTCTTTAAAAAACAGCTAAAAACACATCTTAACAAGCACTGGCTTTGTTCCTGTAACAACCCAGACTAACCTGTCTTGTATCCTTCCCTCCTAAATTCCTCCTCACATAACATACTAGAGAGATATGTAATAAAAAAAAAAAAAAAAAAAAAAAAAATTATTATTACTTTTTTCTAATTTGTCCATATTAGAAACTTATATTTTAGAATCTGTATAGCAAATGTATGTTAAAACTGTTTTGACTTGCCTCTCTGCAAAGATTTTATGTTCTGTCTTAATGTTTTAATAATTTTACCTTGTTTTGACCATTACTGTGAATTATTTGTAAATTTCGTTGGAGCTTTTCTCCCCGGGCCTCCACTGAAAATGGACATATATCCAGCTGGACTAGCCCGGTCAACAAATGTAAAATAAAATAAATAAATAATAAATAAATAAAATGTATTCTTGATAACTTGTGGGAATATATCCCATGGATGCATACTTGACCAATGTAAGCAGTTATTCCTCCAACATTCTTTTCTAAAGGTCCTAGTTTCAATAGATCCAGCTATATTTCTCAGGATGGTGATATCCAAAAAGTCGATCTTATTCCTTGAACTGTGCACTTTGAAATCCAAGAATCCTGTAGTCATTCTTAAATAACTAACAAACATATATAAATCTTTCTCCTCACCATCCCACAGCAAAAAAGATATAATCCACAAATCTCCTGTAATACAGGAGCTGTTTTCTCCATGCATTACAGTTGTTAAACACAAAATCCAACTCCCATTGTGCCATGACTATGGTTGAATAAGAAATGCCACATGACGTCCCCATCGCCACCCCCCCATTTCTGTATGAAGCAGCGATCATTATACATAAGGATGTTATTTTCTAATATAATTTCTAGTAGGGAGCATAATTGCTTAATTTCAACAGCAATTTAACCATTAGTCATGTGAAGAAATTTCCTAATTGATTCAATTCCATATCCATTAGGTATAACGGTGAACAAGCTTCTCACAGCAATGGTTACTAACAGCACACTTGCATTTATTGGATTCATTTCACAATTAGATGATGAACTAATTAAGAAACCTTTTGTGTCTCTCAGCACAGTTTCTGCTTTACCCAGTGCTCCTTTCAGTCTTTGTTCAATATAAATCGACAAAAACAAAAGAACTCTGGAACGGTGCTGTTATGTATCCAAAAATTTTAATAAAACTCTGCCATAAAAAACATACAAACTTCTATGAGGTAAGCGCTTTCGGGTGTTAACCCTTCATCAGACAAAGGTAAAATGGTGCAGAACACAATTTAAATAAGAACACACCCAATGAACAATTAGTGAAATCAATTCAGTAGAAAACCCGCCTATTTTTTAAGGTGGGTTTAATAGGAACAACATCATTGAGCCCTGGATTCCTATGTGCCATAAACTCTAGGATCTTCCTTGACTCTATCTGTTCTGTGTAGTGTTTTATATCACCTCCCCTCTTGTTAAGCCTTACATTGACTATGGCCCTAAAAGTAAAACAATGTGTAGGATGTTGCAATATTCTAACTTTGAACATATTATTATTAAAGTTAGAATATTGCAACATCTTTCTAGTATAAGAAACAAGGACACACATAATGCTTTGTTCAGACATGTTAGTGAACATCCTACACATTGTTTTACTTTTAGGGCCATAGTCAATGTAAGGCTTAACAAGAGGGGAGGTGATATAAAACACTACACAGAACAGATAGAGTCAAGGAAGATCCTAGAGTTTATGGCACATAGGAATCCAGGGCTCAATGATGTTGTTCCTATTAAACCCACCTTAAAAAATAGGCGGGTTTTCTACTGAATTGATTTCACTAATTGTTCATTGGGTGTGTTCTTATTTAAATTGTGTTCTGCACCATTTTACCTTTGTCTGATGAAGGGTTAACACCAAAGCTTTACCTCAGAAGTTTGTATGTTTTTTATGGCAGAGTTTTATTAAAATTTTTGGATACATAACAGCACCGTTCCAGAGTTCTTTTGTTTTTGTGGCTTCTCAATCGTTGTTCTCTGGTTGGGGTATCAGCACCAAGCATGTGTTTTTCGGATTCAATATAAATCGACAAAGGCTCCATGGCCCATCCAGCCCCAGAGACTATGGGATGCATCGGGGGGTCAGTTCGTTGTTTATGAATTTTTGGTAGGCTTTTTATTATAGGAACAACTGGCTCCTTCACTTGAAAATACTCATATAGTTCCTGTGTAATCAAGTGTGTAATCATAAGGTCATATAAAGCATGTTCAATGTCCACTATGATTTTGTCCAGTTCGTAACTCTGTATAGGTTTATATGTATCCTTATCATTCAGTAGCCCATACATCTTATGCTCATACCTGTCTCTATCCATAATAATGATGGCACCCCCTTTATCTGCTGATTTTATTATTATTTGTTTATTATTCATTAATTGATGTAAAGCCTCTCTTTCTCCTTTGCTTAGGTTATGAAAGCCTCTATGGCTATTATCTTTCCTTAACTGTTATACATCTTTTTCACATGTCTTTACAAATGCATCTAATATCGGATGTAGTACTAGCGTCATAAGGCTCGGTTTCTTAAAAGTTCTAACACTGTCAACATTCCCTTCTTGTGTATTATTATTGTTAAATAGTTGCTTAAGTGCCATGTTTCTTGCAAAATATTTGCCATTAAATACAAATTCACATAGATATATCTTGATGGAATTGCTGGGATGAATGTTAACCCCTTATTCAAAACTCTTTCTTCCATATCCGTATAATTAGATAGGTTCACCACCAAGTCTGTTGTTTACGATATCACATAGATATTTTTCATTTCTTCCGATCCCTGCTCTGTGACCGATTTCTTTTGTGGAAATCTGTTTCAGAAAGATCGGAAAATTTGGAAAAAAACGGCAATGCGGAAGTTTTGGGGCGTGCACCATCTGCCCAGTTATTATCCGGATGTAACTCAGTTATATTCTCACTGGATTGTATTACATCATTCATTCCTGTACGGCCTGATTCCATCATAACCATCACTGAATTATTATCAGGGGAATTCAATGTAGTTATTTCTATTTCATTTACTTCAGGCCTTTTCTCATTTCCCTCTCTCCTCTCATTCATATGGCTGTTCTTGTGAATGGTACCACCTCCCCTCCCCTCCCTCTTGATTGGGTACTTCTCGCCTCCTTATATCCTGCATTGGCAGGGTCATATTATCATTAACATTGCCCCGTTCAGCAGTCTTATCTAATAGCCCATTCCTTTCCTCTCCTGGCATTTCAAATATGTGCTATTTTTGGAAATCATTATAGTCCAGTATCAGTTTCCTAGTTTTGAATCTCAGCTACTCATCATAGTTAATCAATGCTAGCTGCAGGTCAGTGAACTTATTAAGAATAGAATCGGGAAGCTCAGCTTTTTCCAGTTCTGCTTATTTGGATTCGAAGTGTTTTTCTACTTTCTTCTCTATTGGCAAGAGATAATCCAAGACCAGCCTGATATAACTGAAGCTTGCATTCATATTACTCTCCTGCCATTTGGCTAACAAGGCCGGATACATATTACCATATGAGGGCATGCATTGATCCGCATTCCCCTCGGAATCAAACCATGGTGTATACAGGCTTCTAAATGGAAATGCGGACACTTATTGTTTTGCATTACAGCCAACCTTTGTGCTCCTATTCTTACCACTTTAAAATTTACCATGTCAAGATGACTTTGTCTGTAGATTCCCCTCTATATATCTTTGGAGTTGCAATTTTCATATTGGTAAGTTTGGCTTTCTTCTCTGCATAAGTATGGTACCATTATCAGATCCATACCTCTCAACCTTTCAGCACAAGAAATCTGGACCAATCCAGAAATAATGGGGCAAAGGTGCAAAAATAGGGACAAGAAAGGAAATTCATCCCGGGGATCACGTCAGTCGCCCTGCTAGACAGGGGTCCAGGGAAGTAAACAGTGTGGGAAGAAATAGCCAGGGAATTGTTATGGCTAGGCTTGTATAGGTCCTAGGGCCAATAGCCTAGTACCAAGCTATGAACCTATGATTTTAAACATTTCTCCTATAAACTTAGAAAGTTGCTAGAATAACAAGTTTTAAATTATTATGCATTTTCTGAAGGATACGAAGTTTGAAATTCAAATGTCTGTCATTATTTAGTATTATTTAGCGAATTTAAATTTCAATAATTTACCTACAAACACACAAATTTTATGAGGAAAAGACCAAAAATATCAAGCAAAAATCTTGACATTCTACAAAACTTTGGACAGTTCTGAGGTATGATCAGATCTCTTATTCTTTCCCAAGTCCATGTTTCTTTTTCTGTCAGTTTAATTTCTACAAGTTTTTTGGGTTTCTAGTAACATGAAAGGAATGCACTCTATTCCAAAGCCGATGTATGATTAAAGTTCATGAAATTAGTATTGTTTCAGTCTTTGGTGTTAGCCAAAAATGCTCTTCACAGCACCCGCAATGTGCCCAGGAATGACTCCTTCTGCAATTCATATGGCGTTACATGTGTCAGTGGAATATCTAAATAAGACTGTAAATTCTTCTTTATGTGACACATTGCTCCTACTGCTATAGGAACTATCTGGGTATTTTTCTTCCAAATTGCCCTCACTTCTACCTGAAAATCCTGCTATTTTATGACTTTGTGCCTCTTTGTCATAAAATACCAGGATTTGCAGGCAGAAATGAGGACAATGTGGAAGAAAGTTTTCTTCAGTTTGTTTATTTATTTATTTATTTGACATTTGTTAACTAGGATAGTCCGACTGAGCCACAGCCCTTTTTCAGAGGACGCCTGGGGAGAAAAGCTCCACAGAAAAAACAATTAATTATATCAGTAAGATATGGTACAAGCATTAACAAGCACAGTATACAGGCAAAAATATATGACAGAAATAACGGACAGTTAAAAAAATATATATGACACAAAACAGCAAAGAGCTCATGCTAGCATAGCAGGTAGCATACTAAAGTAGAAGGCACTGAAACGTTTTGTAGACTTGCAGAAATAAACAAGGATACAACAATCAAACAGTAAATTTTTTAGTATAATAGTTGGTTCCAAAGAAATAGGAGAACTGAGCTAAGTAGAAGCAAATATAATGAAATGAAAGAAAATTAGTAAACACAGGTAAAGAAAGAGTGGCAGGAGGAGGAAAAAAAAAGGGGGGATGGACGGAGGAAGAAAAAGGGATGAGGGTTCATGTAGGATAATTACAATGACATGTCCAGGAAGTATTAAGGCAATCTTTAAAGCTTTTCTGAACAGGTGTGTTTGGTTTACTTGTCGAAGTGACAGGGGAAGTTTGTTCCAGGAGAGAGCAGGGAAATAACTATACAATCATTTTTGACCAAAATAATTCTTGGGATTGTAGATTTCTAAGTAATACTTGTCAGAGTTTCAAAGAGTACTGAGGGGGGGTGTACAGGGAGGTTAAAGAGGAAATGCTAGGGCAGGAGAGGGGTTTGTGCATGATGGAATTAATAAAAATAAGTTGTGAAAGCAGAAGATTGTGAGAAAATTCTAACCAGTTTAAGGACTTAAGAGCAAGACAGTGATGAGAATTTGGAGGGTTGTTAGTTGCAAATCTTGCTACTTTATTGCAAGTAGATTCAAGTTTAGAAAGGAGATGAGATTGTAAATTAGTAAGCATTTGAGAATCGTAGACAAGGTTAGGAAGGAGGTAAGCATGGCCAAGTGTCTGGTGTGATTCTGCAGTAAGGACGTTTTTGTTTCTGTACAATAGACCCAATGTTTTATGGGGTTTCTTGATACAGTGGTATACATGTAGGTCATACTTCAGCTGGTCATCCATAATGGCACCCAAAAGCTTGGTATGAGTTTCAGCCATGATAATAGTGTTGTTTAGGGATGTAATGGTGAATGTAGATTTGTGCTGAGACAACGATTTAGGGAGGAAAAGTAAAAGGTTAGTCTTTTTGGAGTTGAGTATTAATTGGCTGTTTTAGAGCCATGTTTCGATGAGGTTGAAAGATTATGTAAAGGTATGTAGTTTGGGGAGGGTATCAGAGGTGGTGATGACTGTGGAGTCATCTGTATACTGTATTAGTGATGATTGTGGGCAGGAGATGTGGAGATGATTTATGAAAATATTGAAAAGTGAGGGACCAGTGGGGAGAAAGGGAGAGAGAGAGGAGAGCCTTTTAACAGCTTGCAGTCTGTTGGAGAGGCAGCTTTGAAACCAGGAGATAGGAGAAGAAAAAAGATTGAGTAGAGAGAGTTTAGAAATAACAATAGAGTGAGACAGTATTGAAAGCTTTGGAGAGATCAAGAAAGAGACAGGAGACCAGCTTGTGATTGTCTCTCTCCTGGGCGATAGAGTTTATGAAGGAAATGAGGGCTGTTGTTGTGCTGGGGTAAGGTTGAAGGCCATGTTGTGTGGGTGAGAGTAGATTTTGGTTGATAAGTTAGTCACTTGTTTATTAACACATTTCTCAATGATTTTGGAAAAAGTGGGAAAACTGTTTGGAACCGAGTATGTAGAAATAGGTTAACTATTAATACTAACAAATAAAGGTTATGATGTTTAGTATATACACACACACACACACACACACACACACACACACACACACACACACACACACACACACACACACACACACGATAACTAATACCACATTGTTGATAATTAAAGATACAGATAACAGTCCCATACCTTATGCCATCACCCAAAGCCATCTGGTAATTGCCCTGAACCAAATAGTCACCTCCACTGAGTGAATAAAACAGTAAATTACTAAAGCCCTTAATCAACTGACAGGTTCATATAGAATACAGGTAGGTTCATATGAAAATACCACGCAAATCAGTCTGCAGAGTATCACATGCCTAGACAATAACCAGAAAATGCCCAGATGTAAGAATCAAACACCCTACCTTGTGTCTGTGCCAACCCCCAACACCCAACCTCATAGTATTGCCTTGACTCCGTGGCAGCTCAACTATATCTCCACATTTTCCTCTCATTGGACCATGTCTCCCAGCCATGACATCCCCAGCCTCCATTGTTGCAAGAGGTGCCACCATCCTTAGATGCTAGATGGGCAACTGTAATCCATGTATTTATTTATTTGTATTTGTTAACTAAAGGTACAGCACTGATTTCCAATGACCTTTTGCAGACTTAGCCTAGGAGCACTGTCTGGTTAGGTGACTTTCACAGAATCAAACAGTTAGGCAGTGGAAGCCAAGGGAATCAAACCCTGGATCATAGGATCATAGGAAGTTACTAGGCTATTGGCCCTAAGGCTCTTACAAGCCTAGCCAAAAATTTAGTCCACCCAGTGCCCGCGTCCAGCAGGGACACAGGTGGAATCACAGGGGTGTATTTTCTGTTCCCCAACCAGTTATCCAAGTTGCACTTAAAAAGGATTAATGAGGTACTCTGCTTGATGTAGAGAGGGGGTCTATTCCACAAAAGGGGGGGGGTCTCTGGGACACAAATCTGTCATGCCAACAAGTCCTATTGATGTCACAGACCAGATTGAGGCCACATGTGCAGGTTATTCAAGTGCAGCTTGACTTGCGGATATGCAGTAGTCCCATCAAGGTGGGGTCTGAGATTGTTTTGTATGCCAGACAAACATCACCTCTGAGGAGTCAGTATGAAACTGAGCAGAGGGGCAGGGCTTTTAGCCTATCTGTGTAGGGTAGATGTTTGAGGCCCTGGACTCTTCTGGTGTTGAACCTCTGTGGTCTGTCCAGCTGCTGCATGTGCTTTGTGAGGTGTATGCTGAAAGGGGCATTGTACTCAATAATGGGTCTTATAAGGGAAGAATACAGGGATGTTACGACTACCTTATCCCTGGAGGAGATACTCTTACTAATGAAGTGGGCCATGTAGAAAGCTTTCTATAGAACGGAGGCAATATGGTGGTCAAAAGTCAGTTTGCTATTAACCTGGGTGCCCAAGTCCCTCACAACTGATTGCATGCTTAGGACCTTGTTATTAATGTGATAATTTGTGAAGATGTCACAGGAAACAGCTCATTTTACCTGGTGGAAATGCCTAACTGATGTATTGGTTTTGTCTTCAGTAAGTCTTGAGAGATTAAAGGTCGAGATCTTTTCTTCATAAGTCTTGTTGGTTTAGTTAGTGTGGGAAAGCTATTTAATCTACAAAACTGTTCATTAATCAGAGCTTTTCAGAAGTGATCATTAGGCAACAAGTAATTAGCAGGCTAGCATATAGACAACCCTGGTAGTCTGCAGGTGTTGGACAGGTACTTGTAAAGGTTTTTGGAGCTATAGCAGATTCTGCTTCAGTGAAGATGGGTCCTCTCTATAAACAAGAGCAGGCAAATTCTCCCTGTCAGTAAAAGCAGGAAAACTTGAGATCCTGGCAACAGCCTGTACCTGTCAGTGAAATACTGTTGTGCTTAGACAAGGGTACTTATTGAGGGACAGTGAACTGTCATAGTGTTGACAGGTATGCTGCCTGAGTGATCAGCAGAGCACAGAGTTTGGACTCAAAGATGGCACTCTGGGGATTCTGCCTGAGGTCTGCTGCACCAGTAATGACAGCTGTGATGCTGCCCAATGGGCATGGCTAAGAGAGGTGTGAAAAGGTCAGCAAAAAGTTAGAAAACTACAAGAGGCAATTTATTTCATAGGTTAGTACTAAGCTAACTGCCCTTGCGAGCCATTTTAAGCCTAGCCAATTATCCCTTGTGAGACTCAAACACTGCATCTTGTGTTTGTAAGGCAAACACCTTAACCATTAGGCCACCATCCCAACCCTTCTTTCTTTATGGGTGCTTATCACTGCATTATAAAAATCAGTGGCTGGCTGTTGTCTAGCATTTTATTTTCTGGCTTTTCTATTAATACAACTGTTTATTACTAACTCAATGAACTATCAGCCATTACTTGTTCATGTTAAAACATATAGGTTCATAGGTTCATACTAGGCTATATCTCTTTGTTTTTGTCTTTCCTGCAATGCAGATCATTCACATAGCAGGTACAATTTCCCAAATCTACCTCACTGTGATTTTATTTTATTTAACATTTGTTAACCGGGAAAGTCCGACTTGGAATGAAGCCAATTTTCAGCGGAGGCCTGGGGAGAGACATTCCAGACACATGTCTTTGTAATGTGGGAGGAAACCGGAGTACCCGGAGAAAACCCACACAAATGCAGGGAGAACATGCAGACTCCAGACAGAAGGCACTCCAGCCAAGAATTGAACTGGAGAACCTCTTGCTGTGAGGTGACAACACTACCACTACACCACTGCACCATCCATATAATGATGCAGACTATAATGGATTTTTTCCTGTGCATCATGATTTTGGGGTACAGTGCTACCAAGCCTTAAATATTCATTGCTTATTATAGCAGTCCATTCTCCTCACAAAACAGCTACACTATGAACGACAGAGAGGAAGATACAAAGATTTAGACATCCGGACCATGATTGTCTGCATCACTGTGTTACCTTGCAGAAAGCTAAGTGGATTCTAATCAAGGGTAGGGGCTAATTTCTTAATCAGTAACATCATCTTTAAACTGATATGGGACACGTATTGCCCTCCACTTAGAAATTAGCTCTTTATTAGAAATTCCACTTACATTTTGAGAAGCCAGGAGGGTTTCCAGTTTGAAAGATTTCTATTTACCTTGGCTGCCACAGAGAAAGTATTTAGTAAAGTTGCTCCTAGCATCTGTAATGTTTTGTCAATAAATGTACAAAATAGTGAGAGTCTCCCAGTATGTTGCAAATTGAAAACCTCACCTTGCAGAGAGACACAAGTGCAGCTGTCCTAGGGATCACATCTGCAAATGCTCAACCCTACATGTATATACCCTTATAGGACTTGTAGAGGCTTTGCCATTTGTCATTTGTTTGTGACTTAGGGAGTCATTCCATGTCTACTAATATAATTGTGAAAATCTTTAAACGTTTGTTTTATTAGAGCATATACTGGGAGGTAATTGTCTTCATTATCATCAGGTTCAGAGGTAGTTACTAAGATATGGGGTCCACAAAGATTATTTAGGAGCCTAGCTCAATTTTCCCAATTGTCTCCAAGCAATTAAGTTGATTAAGTGACTTGCTCAAAGTCATACAGTAGGTAAATGAAGGCTAAGGAATCAAACCCTGTACCACAGGAAATTGCTTGTTAACAGCTCATAGCCTTAATCCTCTGCACTAAGCAGCAGGCTCTGTTCCACAATGAATGTTTTCTTATTGTTCAGTTTTATTAGGCAGTGTATACTTGTTTAGGGTAAATAAAAAGCTGGGCTAAAGCTATGTGTATCTAGTTCACTACTGTGTATTTATATAATTTGTTCTTGTTCACGATTATATAACTGCATGTTTATTTCCACTTCGCCTGAGTCATGCCTAAAAGTGGTGCAGTGCTGAGGGCCAATTCATTTTTCTAGTTAACAAATGAAATAAAGAAAATAAAATATACTTCATTTTGCAACAGACTTGAAATATCTTCAGTGACCCATCTCTAAAATGAGTTCAAAATTACAAAAGTTGTAAGAAGGGCCCATTTTAGTCTTCTGACTTGTTTTGGGCTACATAAATGACATGCTTAACCTTACGCACATGCACTGAGGTGATGTAGCACAAACTAGCAGTAGGCCCACCTCATACCAGGTTATGAGGATAACTTAATTCTGGACCCTAGTTAGGACCCATTATTCCACCAAATGGTCACTCTGGAGGCCTTCACTAAGCACAAATATTACTAATTAATGTCAGGTGGACAAAGCTGATCTCGTATGATGTAAACCATTGGTTTCAGACTCTAATGACTCGTGGTACTGTAGGAGGAGTAGCAAACTCAGACAAAGGCCAGACTCCAAGACAAAAAGAAATGCAGGCAATGTAGCTAGAAAAGCAATGAGGTAGCTTCCATTGTATATAATTATGTTGGTTGGAAGGCTGATTGAGATCTGAGGGTCATGAATTTGAGACTCCTGATGTAAATGATAACTGTGGGGCAATTCAGATTAGTAGGCAAGAAAGCATGTCATTGAATTGCTTTCTGTATCTTGGTATGTCATTTTGTAAAAATAAATTATGACCTGCTCACAGAGAGTATGTTATAATAGAAATAAGAAAGGTTACATCCATTCCTTGTTGGGTAGGGACAAAGTTAAGTGGAATTACTGTGGCAACACTAATGAAGGATTTGAAAGCCAAGATCTGTCCAGATATATAACACATGGGGTTGAGCTTTGAGCTAATAAGGATGTGAAAAGTGTATTTTGTCGAGTACATAACGTACTGAAGACCATGCTATGGTAGCTCCCTTCCTCCCTAATAGTGTACTTAAGGCAAGAGCTAGGTATAACTCAAAAACATAACACTGAAAGTACTTGAAGGTAATGTCCCACAGATTACCAGTATTAGACACATTGATAAAACTAAGCAAACAAGAACTTTCTGCAAGATGCATAGATGTATGGGAAGAGACAAACTGTTGGTGGAAAAATTAAATTATAGCAAGTCAAATAAAGATACAGTGGAAGATGTATAGCAATTATAAGGCTAGGCTCATGTAAGGTTATACTTGTCAACGATTGTTATACTGAGTCATAATTATATTCCTAATATGAGTACAACTTCAAGGTCCTTTTGGGAGTTGAATGACTTACATCAAATTTAGGGTGGCACAATTTTTATTTATTTTATTTTACATTTGTTGACCGGGCTAGTCTAGCTGGATACATGTCCATTTTCAGTAGAGGCCTAGGGAGATAAGCTCCATTCAGTTCAAATGAAGTTCACATATGCTGCAGTACATATTTAAAATGCAAAAAAGTTTTTTTTTTTTTTTTTAGGTGGTCACACATTTATAAAGTATGAATAAAAAAAATGAAAATATCTAACTAGGCTTAGTACAATAACTAATGAAGTTACAATTAAATGTTCAGAAAGATTAACAGCTAAAAAGTAGAGTATAAATGTAGATAAAAGGAAGATAAAAAAGAAGGTAATATGATGTAGCAGTTGAGTAATATGTCTAGTAGTACAATATGTCACCTTTTGAGAATACCGTAATAAGTAAGAATATTATGGAGAGGTAGAATAGTGGCTGTTAAGATGAAATTGTTGCAGAGATGAGAAGGTAAGGTTGAATCAAGTAGCAAGAGCATGTTGGTCAGTCAGGTTTAGTACAGGGGCACATCCAATGTGTTTTGAGGAAGAGCTTAAGTTTATTTTTGAACAGAGTAATAGAGGGAAGTGGGGAAAGTTCGGAGGGAAGTAGATTCCAGGTTTTTCTGACAGTATTAGAGAAGAGAGAGTCTCCAACTCTATTGTTTGATTTATTGATATTTACAAGAAGTTTTTGTGAAGATCTTAGGGATTTCAGGTTATAGTAGGGGTGAATAAGGTTAGATAGGATGGGTGTCTTGGCTGGTTGATAAAGTATTTTATGGGCGATGGCAAGTTGACTGAATTTCAGTTGTTGCTGTAATTCAAGCCACCCTAGTTGCTTTAGATTAATACAGTGGTGTGTTCTGTAAGGGTTACCTGTGGCAAATCTGGCTATATTATTGTAGGAGTTTTCTAGTTTCTTAAGGTTATTTTTCGACAGATTAGTAAATATGGGTGAGGCATAAAAAAGAGTAGAGATAAGATGGGTGTGGGCAATAGTTATTCTGGTTGCAGGAGTTAGGAAGGGTTTGATCCTATAAAGAGAGACTATTTTTTTATTAATAGTTTTCAAAGTGTTGTTGATATGGGTGTCAAAGTTAAGGTTGTTGTCTATGGTGATACCTAGCAGTTTGGTAGTAAGATCTTGGGATATAAGAGTACTATTATTGGATGCAACAGTGAAGTCTATTGGGGGAGATTTGCTGGTAGGTGTAAAAAGGAGAAGTTTAGTTTTTTTAGGGTTTAGTAAGAGACAGCGTTTTGTAAACCATAGTTCTACAGAGTTAAATACGTCTTGTGTATGGGAGTGAAGTTCAGACACAGAAGTGGCTGATCATATAAGTGTAGAGTCATCTGTGTATTGTATACATATAGCTTGGGGAACTACTTGGTGAAGGTCATTGATGAATATAGAAAACAGGAGAGGGCCCAGTATGGATCCTTGAGGGACACCAATATTAAGAGGTAGATGGGTAGAAAGAATGGTGTTCCAGAGCACAGCTTGATGTCTGTCATTTAAGTAGGACTGGAACCATTTTATAGCTAGATTGTCAAGTGACAGAGATTTGAGAATGTTTATGAGTATATTGTGATTTACCATGTCGAAAGCCTTGGACATATCAATGAAAAGTGCAGAGGAAAGCATGTTAAGGTTACGGTTTTTGTTGATGGTGTCTGTAAAGGAGAGGAGGGCAGTAGTAGTGCTGTGGGAAGGTCTGAAACCATGTTGGGAGTTGGAAAGCAGGTTATGATGGAGAAGGTGGTCTAGCAATTACCTGTGGATACATCCTTCCATAATCTTAGATAAAGGAGAAAGTAGGGCTATGGGACGATAGTTGGAGAGTTCAGTGGATTCTCCCCCCTTATGAAGGGGAATAATATGAGAGACTTTCCAAAGTTTGGGGATATATCCTTCAGTGATGGTTCTATTGATGAGAATGGAGATGGGGTAAGCAATAGATTTGGCTGCTAATTGTAAGTATTCTGCAGGTAGTTGGTCAGCAGAGGGAGTGCATGGCTTGAGTTTTCGGATCAGGGTGAGAATGAATGCTGTTAGGACAGGTTGGAAGTGAAATGGAAGTGGTGGGTTAGTGTCAGAATTAGATATAGTTACATTCAGTCCACAATAATCACTGTGGCCGTTAGACAAGCATTCAATTCACAGTGCATACATCCATAGTATACCAGATAATGAAACCACTAACTCTACTTACCAGAGGCAAAGACATTGGGGCAAGAACAGACAGCAGCCAGGGACTTACAAAAGTGAAATAACGAAAGATGGCGCCTCACAAGACAAGGTGTATAAGTAACTTCCCAGAGGTCTAGAGGCAGCACAGGAAAGGGAGAAGGTGTGCATCAGATGCAGGTGGGAGGGGCTAGTGACAAGCCATACCTGGAGAGGGTATTGGCTATCCCAAAAACGGGAGGTACAGAAGGGAAGTAAGATAGGAGAAATAGGACTAGACAGGGGAAAAATAAAATAGCAATGTCAAGATGAGAGTTTTGTAGAAAGAGACAATTGAAGGAGAAGCCGGCAAGAAACTATCAGGAATGCAGTTAGCTAGAGGTAAGTGAGGTAGGACATGAGTGGGAAAGGTCTGAAATAATACAGGAGTCTAACAAACATAGGATACAGGAGGGTAGATACTGTTTCAGCACAAGGTGAGTAAGAGGAGGAGCAGGTCAAGAACTTAGGGAATATAGTGATGTTACAGAGGTAAAGCAGGGAGAGAGGTCAGAAATGGATAGGATGAGGGTGAAGAAAGATAATAAGTAAGGAATATAGCAAGGTTAAGGAGGCAAAACAGAGAGAGAGAGGCAGTGAATAATGGATGGGAGAAGGGTGCCACCTAGTGGGCAAATCTAGTATTGTAGGAAAGTATGTGAAGGGCTAATTGGTGAAGAACTGTGGAAGATGACATACTTAGTAAGAGAGGGTTAGTGTAAGTGAAGAGGTATGTTGGCTGTTGGGTAGATAGAAGGGAGGGGTAAAGGCTGCTGGTTGTTCAAGCTCATAGTGAACTTTGGAGCCCTGATACAAATAATAGAGAGAGGGCTGTAGAAGTGGGACTAGGTCCATAACATACTTTCTTCCTTCCTTGATAGAGGGTGCAGAAAATAAGAGGCAGGTAGATGAGGCCACTGGAGTTTGGATAGGATTCGTTTATCACCGGGTAGGTTGTGACTATAGCAGGATCAGGACAATGTTGAGCTGGGTATTTCTTCCTTCCTTGATAGAGGGTGCAGAGAATAAGAGGCAGGTAGATGAGGCCACTGGAGTTTGGATAGGGTTCGTTTATCACCGGGTAGGTTGTGACTATAGCAGGATCAGGACAATGTTGAGCTGGGTATTTCTTCCTTCCTTGATAGAGGGTGCAGAGAGTAAGAGGCAGGTAGATGAGGCCACTGGAGTTTGGATAGGGTTCGTTTATCACCGGGTAGGTTGTGACTATAGCAGGATCAGGACAATGTTGAGCTGGGTATTTCTTCCTTCCTTGATAGAGGGTGCAGAGAATAAGAGGCAGGTAGATGAGGCCACTGGAGTTTGGATAGGGCTTGTTTATCACCGGGTATGTTGTGACTATAGCAAGATCAGGACAATGTTGAGCTGGGTATTTCTTCCTTCCTTGATAGAGGGTGCAGAGAATAAGAGGCAGGTAGATGAGGCCACTGGAGTTTGGATAGGGTTCGTTTATCACCGGGTAGGTTGTGACTATAGCAGGATCAGGACAATGTTGAGCTGGGTATTTCTTCCTTCCTTGTTAGAGGGTGCAGAGAATAAGAGGCAGGTAGATGAGGCCACTGGAGTTTGGATAGGGCTTGTTTATCACCGGGTAGGTTGTGACTATATCAGGATCAGGACAATCTTGAGCTGGGTATTTCTTCCTTCCTTGATAGAGGGTGCAGAGAATAAGAGGCAGGTAGATGAGGCCACTGGAGTTTGGATAGGGTTCGTTTATCACTGGGTAGGTTGTGACTATAGCAGGATCAGGACAATGTTGAGCTGGGCATTTCTTCCTTCCTTGATAGAGGGTGCAGAGAATAAGAGGCAGGTAGATGAGGCCACTGGAGTTTGGATAGGGTTCATTTATCACCGGGTAGTTTGTGACTATAGCAAGATCAGGACAATGTTGAGCTGGGTACAGAGGCAAAGACGCTGGGGCAAGAATGGACAGCAGCCAGGGACTTACAAAAGTGAAATAACAATAACATTATCTACTTGCAATAACTGGTCACTAAGAAAAAAGCAATAAAAAGCATATGTCTATGATTTGCCATCCAGGGATTTGTGCACAGTTTAAATGCACTAAAAAGTCTTTTGGCTTTTCCTGGTTAGGGGTCACCACAACGGATCACCGGTCTGCTTATGACTGGCAGTGAATTTTTATGATGTCGAGTTGCCAGCCCGGCACTCAGCCTTCAGAGAAGGCACACCCCACTCACACACCTACCTGCATGTCTTTTAAAGTTCAGTCGATCGCAGGGAGGACAAGCAAACTCCACAAAGAAGGCACTCCAGCTGAGAATCGAACCAGAGTTTTGAAATATATTATGTAAATTAATGGTTAATAAAATTAGTGACCACTGCTAAGTGTGAATTGCGTGTCTGACCTTTACTAAAGGCATAAGACCTAACACATTTAGTGATGGAATTTCTTATTTATAAGAAGTTTAGAGGAAATTATATAATTATTTGGCTTGAACATTGAATTGCTATGGAATGTATATGTTGAAAAGAGATCTATAACTACCTATAGTGTGATATTCTATAATTTTACAATGATGGGTCATTGTTATTGAAAAACAAGCACGCTGATTGGACAGGCCAGCCCATGTGTCCATTGTAAATCAAGCATATAAAAATAGAAAAAAAGTCCGGCTGCTAAAGTACATTGAGCAACCACACTTTTTTCTTTTCATATATGCTACAGAGGCATACCTTTCAAATGTCCAGATTTTCACAGACTGTCCAGATTTTTTCCTCATATTTTTGATCTGTTCCTCATAAAATTAGTGGTTTTCTGACAAATTTATTTTTATTCATTATTCATTTACTTGCAGTTTGTTTACTAGGATGGTCCATTGGGCCACGAGGAGCCTGTTTTCAACGGAGTCCTGGGGAGAAACACTCCAGAATAATACAAAAAATATAAAAGTTTAAATTACAAAATACAAAATACAAATATAGTGACAGAAGTTACAAGAGTTAAAAAAATTGCAAAATATGAGAGACTATGCAAAGTACATTGTACTAAGTTGCAGTATTGTACATTAGCAGGAGCAGTTAGTAGGATGCAGGATAATTTCATTTTAAACAAAACAGTACTTGTACAATCTGATGATTCCTAAAAAAGAAATTTCAAAGTATGAGAGAATTTGCAAACTACATAGCACTAAGTTGCAGTGTATTGTACATAAGAAGGAGAAGTTAGTAAATTGCAGGATAAATTCCTTATGAGCAAAAACAGTTCTAGTACAATCTGATGATTCCTACTGCTATTACTTGGAGTTATAGAAACTACAGGAACTTATTTACTGATATAGTAGGTTGTGGGGGGGGAGTAGGGAAGCTATGTGGGATGACAGCAAGAACATTCCCACTGTGAGGTTAAGAGGGTGGCCTAATGGGTAAGGTGTTTGCCTTACAAACACAAAGTGCAGGGTTTGAGTCTCACAAGGGATAATTGGCTAGGCTTAAATGGCTTGCAAGGGCAGTTAGCCTAGTATGAACATATATGAAAATATATAAGTTGGGTATGAATGAAGTAATGTTTTGAAGGCAGAGAGATTGTTAGTAGTATGGATGGAAGGTGGGAGGGAATTCCAGTGGCATTCCAGAGAGAAGGATAGAAGATGTTTGCCTGGTGGACGGGCTGGTTTGTGCAATTCTATTAGGTTTTAGAAGTTAAATTAAATTAATGTCTTAGGCAAAGGATTATTGTTTGTACCCAGTAGGGTGTCAGTATTAAGTGAAGTTATACTGTATTTGCACATGTTTGGGCGGATTGTTATTCTGAATAACATGTTTAGGGGAAACAGCCAATATACTAATGTTATAAAACATCCGAGTACTTTTGTACCAGTTATGCACCCCACAGTTTATACTTTTTTAAAAACCTGTGAGGATGAAATAAGACTTTACCTTGACAATGCAACATGCAGGTTTAATAATTTAACTTATTTGGAAAGGCAAGCACTGCTAGATCTAATGAATGATGATAGACTGGTTATTAAACCAGCTGATAAGTGTGGGGCCGTTGCAGTTATGGATACTACAGCATACATACAATCCTTGGATGCCCTAACCAGTGACACTAGCACTTACAGAAATATCTCACCTCTGATGGTTAAGCAATACATAAGTAATGTTGGTAAGAGGCTAAGGGCTTTAAGAATTAATGGAGTATTAGATGATGATTTGTATGTATTTTTAAGTATTGAACATCCAGTAATTCCTATTTTTAAAGCACTACCAAAAATGTATAAAAGTACCCTACCCCCACCAATGAGACCAATAGTTTCAGGGAGGGGATGGGTTACTGAACATTTATCTATGTGGGTAGAAGCAAAATTGAAAGATCTGCTTGCTTATTTCCCTAGGATTTTGAAAGACACTGCACAATTCTTATCAAAATTGTATGATGCTTGTCAAACTTTAGATTTGAAGAATGTGTTGATGGTAACCATGGACCTCAGTCTGTTCACGGTCATCACAAATGAATTTGAGTTAAAGGCAGTGAAAGATGTACTGCATACAGTTAATATATATGATGAGAATACCAACACTTTAATCCTGGAAGCACTAGCATTGGTGTTAGAATATAACATCTTTCTTTGTAATGGAACACATTATAGGCAGGTACAGGGTGTTGCCACGGGCACACCCTGTGCCAACCCATATACTAATTTAGTGTTAGCCTTCTGGGAAGATAAAAATATTTTTAAATGTGAACATCTATGGAAGACTTCAACAATTTTTTTATGCCAAATTTGTTGATGATATTTTTTTGTTGTGGGCACAAGGCAGTGATGAACTGTTAAACTTTGTTGATTACCTGGAGAAAACTACAGATTTTCTTGGGTTTTCAGTAGAGTACAGCAATGAGACCATTGCCTTTTTTTTAGATGTCACATTAAATAAAAATGTAACTGGTAAGATAAACACCACCTTGCATAGGAAACAATGTTGGATAAATAATTATTTGAATGCACGTAGCATGCATCCTAGGCATACTTTTCATAATATTAGACAAGGGCGAGGGTACATAGTTTCTTGGCTGTGCACAGACAATAATGAGTTTCACAAAGAGATTTGTTAAATGAACATCTTAAGGAAATGGGGTACTCAAAGGAAAAATTAGAAAAAAACTAAGAACAGTCTAATATCCAGGAGGGAAGCCAGGGCTAGACCATGGTTTTCTGATAATAAAAAACAGCAGGGAGACAGGTTGATGCCATCTAATAAGTATGGCAACAAACCTAAGGTAATGCTATGTTATAGTAACAATGTGTATGGGATATGTGATATTATTAAGCAAAACTGGAAGATACTAAGAAGTGACAATCACTTGAAGGATATTTTAGATGAGAAACCTAGATTTACGTTCAAGTGAAGTAGTAATATAAAAGACATGTTATGCACAGAACCTGGTTTGAAAACAGGAAGAAGGCTAACAGTGTTTCCTCTGTACACATGAGAACAGGGACCTTTCCCTGTAGACATTGCAAAGCATGCTCAGATGTGAATGGTTTAAATTATTTTATACATCCTGTCACAAACAAAAATACACATTTGCTCTTTTATGCAGATTGCCATACAGAGAATGTGGTTTACTTAGCATGCTGCAAGTCATGTCCAAGTTTTTATGTTGGAAAAACAAATTAAGTTAAAGACAAGAATATTGGTTCATAGGTTCATAGGTAGGTGCTAGGCTGTCAGTCCTGGGGCCTATACAACCCCAGCCAAAAAGGTTCCCTGGCTTTTGCCACCCAAGAAAATTATTTTCCTGTGCCACTGTCGAGCAGAGCCACAGAGGTAATCCCCGGGGTGAATTTCCTATTTCCCATCCAATTATCAAGATTTTTCTTGAAGAGTGCTAATGAGGAGCTTTGTTTGATATAGATAGGTAGTTTATTCCAGAGTATGGGAAGTCTCTGGGACAGGAATCTATCCCTCCGGCATGTTTTGTTTATTGTGATGACAAGGTTTAGGTCCCTAGAGCGTGTAGCTCGGGGGATTGGGATTTCTTTAAGTGGAGCATGTCCAACAGCTCTGGGTTTGACATAGCTTTATATGTTAGGCAGCGATCACCTCTGAGGAGGCGATATGCGATGGAGTAAAGCTGGAGTCTTTTGAGACGGTCTGCGTAGGGCATCTGTTTGAAGCTGGTAATCCTCTTTGTGAGGTATTTCTGTGGCCTTTCCAGTTGTTGTAGATGTCTTGTGAGATACATACCAAAAGGTGCATTGTACTCAATAATGGGTCTAATGAGTGATGAGTAGAGGGGGACAATGACCTCTTTTTTTCTGGATGAAAAACCTTTTTTGATGAGGTGTGCCACGTAGAAGGATTTCCTGACTACTGTGGCAATGTGATTATCAAAGGAGAGACTACTGTCCACCTGTGTCCCAAGGTCTCTTATCACACTTTTGGTGTTAAGTATACTACCGCCTATGTTGTAGTTCATGGGTACAGAGTTTTTACCAAAGGGGATGACAATGCACTTTTTGGCATTGAGCTTGAGGCCATGGCTTTGACACCAGGTATCTGTCTCAGTGAGGCCCTTTTGTAGGATGTCCACATCGTTAGGAGTTTCAATTATGGCTCCTAGTTTGCAGTCATCTGTGAACTTCGTTAGCCAAAGACCTTCTGTGTTAGCTTGTACTTCAGAGAAGTAGATACCAAACAGGAGAAGACCCAGGACTGTACCCTGTGGTACTCCACTTGTCACTGGTCTGAAGTCGGATTTGGAGTCTATTATTTTCACAGTGTGGGTTCTGTCAGTGAGCCAGTTGGCAACCCATCTTGTGACATAGGGATTTATAACTAGTTTAGTGAGTTTATCTATAATTCCAGTGTGGGGGATGGTGTCAAAAGCCTTGCCAAGATCTAGATAGGCTGTGTGAACCACCTTACCCTTGTCTATGGCTTTGGTGACTCCTTCAAAGAAGTCTATCAGGTTTAGGAGATATGATCTGCCTTTTATAATACCCGAACTGGGTGGGATCCAGAGTTTGGAGATTACCAATGTCTTTGTTTATAAGTTCCATGATGATACGTTCCATGGCCTTCCAGACCAGGCTCGTCAGACTAATGGGGCGGTAGTTCCCAGGGTCCGTGGTGGCTCCACCCTTGTGGAGTGGGATAACCGTCACTGTGCGCCATTCAGCAGGCACAAAGCCTGAGGTGAGGCTATGATTGAACATGGTATTTAGGTGGGATACCAGTTCATTCTGTAGTTCGTGTAGAACGCAACCTGGGATGTTGTCTAGTCCCATGGATGCTGTGTTCTTGGCTTTGGAGAGTGTGGTTTTTACCTGTGCAGCCGCGATTACAGGAACTTTGCATTCTTCCTGTATAGAGATGGGCTCTTTAGGGGGAGAGAGGGGGGTAAAGTTAGCACTGACCCTATCTGCCAGGATGTTGGCAATATCAGTTGGGTCTGTATATTTAGTGCCATTGTGCTGTAACTCAGAGCAGATCTGAGTTTTGCCATTGAGATTCTTGACATGGCTATAGAATGCTTTGTGGCTGTTGTCAGAATCAGTGGCGATTTTGTTTTCATAACTAGCTTTGGAGGATTTTATCAGAGATTGCAGCTTCTTACTGAGGCTAACCAGGGAGCTCCTCCACTCATGGGATTTTACTCTCTTTTGCAACAGTTTCTTCCTTCTGTTGTTCAGTTTTTTTATGGCAGGAGACCACCAGATTGGCTTCCTTTTTTGGAGGATAGCATCTTGTTTCTGTTTGGGATAGCACGATCCATGCACTCATATAAGTGCTTATAAAGTGCAATCATGTAGGATTCAGTAGTCGTAACTGTATTGTCCATCTGCATGGGTGTCATGAAGTTCACCACTTCTGTCTTAAGAAGCATGAAGTTGGCTTTGGAGAAATTTTTTACCATGGTTTCCTTAATGGGGGGTGGGGGCAGGATGTGGATATCTAGGGTAATTAGCTTATGGTCGGATCAGACCAATGAGACGTTGACTTCAGGTGTAGAACACCAGTCACTCATGTTGGCAATGACTAGATCTAGGATATTGTTGCCCCTGGTGGGGGTGTGGATAAGTTGATCCAGGGCATTGGAATTTATGAATTCCAGAAAGCATTGAGCTAAGGAGTTGGTACATGAGTAGTTTTCCCAGTTAATGGTGGGGTAGTTGAAATCGCCCATTATTAGGGTGTTTGGTTGAACCCTAATATTTTCCAGTACATCAAGAAAAGAGGAGTGGGAATCCTGGGGCATGGTGGGTGATCTGTAGCAAGCTACAATTTGGATTGCAGTTTTGCCCAGAGTTAGTTATACTTGGATAACCTCGGCTGCATTAAGCTGAGCAACTAGCCTGGAGGTGTGAATATCCTTAATGAATATGGACACAACTCCGCCTTTGGTGTTCCAGTCCAGGTTACATGGCCAAAAAGTGTGGTATGAGTTATAGCCTGGTAGTGCAGGGGTGCTCTCTGGAGCCTTGTACCAGGTCTCGGTCACTGCACAGATATCGATGTTCTCCATTTTAAGGAGTGCCTCGAGTGAGTGCATTTTGAGATTTAGACTTCTAGCATTGAGTAGCATCACCCTCAGTTTTTGCTTGCCTGTTCCTGTTACGGTGGTGAATTTGTCATTTGAACCTTGCCTAAAAAGGCACTATAGGGGCGGCAAGAAACTTAGCCAGTATCCGGAATCCCAGGGGTGACAGGTGCAGGCCATCTCTGGCATTGTGGTCTGTTGACCATGTCATCCCAGGCAGACAGATACTGGATCCCTTTAGAATGGCACCAGAAGCTTAGCCAATTGTTGAAGTCAATCATTTTGTCCTTGTACTGCGGCATCATTCTGGGTGATGACAGAATGCTACTCAGGGCTAGGGTCATACCTGCATGGGCTACAAGATCAGAGAGCTCTTCCATGTCTCTTTTCATGTAGTCCAGGGAGGTACGTCTCAGGTCGTTCACACCAACATGGACAATGATAGAGTCATATTTATACTTGTTGTGGAGTGACCTGAGTGCGTGGGTTATGTGGCGGATCCTGGCAGCCGACAGGCAGCTGACAGTAACCTTCTCCTTGTTTAGCCTGGTGAGTGGGACATCAGTGTGCCTGACTATAGGTTCATAGGTTCATAGGTTCATACTAGGCTATCTGCCCGAGGGCATTTACAAGCCTAGCCCATAGTTTTGTGGCTTACGCCACCCCTTTAGTATGGGGAACTATACCCATTATTTTGCTGTGCCTCTGTTGAGCAGTGACACTGAGGTAATCCCTGGGGTATATCTGCGATCTCCCATCCATTGGTCAAGATTTCTCTTGAACAAGGCCAGCGAGGTGCTCTGCCTCACATATACCGGGATTTTATTCCACAGCATAGGGAGTCTTTGGGTGATGAATCTATCCCTCCAGCACGTCCTATTAATAGCCGTGTCGAGGTTTAAGTCTCCGCCCTTGTGGCTCTGACGGATCTAGATTTTTGAGGTGAAGCATATTCATCAAATCTGAGTTTGACATGGCCTTGTATGTTAGGCAAAGGTCACCTCTGAGCAGCGGTGGCGACTGAATAGAGCTGGAGTTCTTTCAGTCGGGCAGCATAGGACAGATGTTTGAGACCCTTTATCCTTTTGGTGAGGAACTTTTGTGGCCTCTCCAGCTGCTGCAAGTGTCGGGTCAGATACATTCGAATGGGGCATTGTACTCAATCATTGGTCTGATGAGTGATGAGTATAGGGAGACTATGACCTCCCTTGATCTAGATGAGAATCCTTTCATGATAAGGTGGGCAATGTAGAAGGTCTTCCTAACTACTTTAGCTACATGGGTGTCGAATGACAGACTACTATCAACCTGGGTCCCCAGGTCCCTGATAACTTCTTCTGTACTCAGTGGATTGCCACCTATTTGGTAGCTAGGGGTAACCTTGTTTTTCCCGAAGGGTATGACTATGCATTTTTTGGCATTTAACTTTAGGCCATGGCTCTGGCACCAGTTATCCGTTTCTGTGAGACCCTTCTGAAGGATATCTGTGTCAGATGTGTTTTCTACTATGGCGCCAGTTTGCAGTCATCTGCAAACTTTGTCAGCCATAACCCTCCTGTGTTTGCTTGTACTTGGAAAAGTAGATGCCAAACAAGAGTGGGCCCAGGACTGAGCCCTGTGGTACACCACTTGTGACAGGCTTTGAGTCTGACATGGCGCCAGCAACTCTGACCCTGTGGGTTCTGTCACTCAGCCAGTTTGCAACCCATCTTGTGATGTATGGGTTAACATTTAAGCTGATGAGTTTTTCAATGATACCCGAGTGGGGTATTGTATCAAAGGCCTTCGCCAGATCGAGGTAGGCTGTATGGACTGCCTTTCCCTCATCAATGGCTTTGGTGACTGTTTGAAAAAGTCAACCAAGTTTAGAAGGCATGATCTGCCTTTGACAAAGCCAAACTGGGATGGATCCAAAGTCTGCAAATTCCCTATGTCTTTATTTATGAGGTCCATTATGATCCTCTCCATGGCTTTGCAGATAAGGCTTGTCAAGCTAATGGGCCGGTAATTTCCAGGGTCGGTGGAGGCACCGCCTTTGTGAAGTGGGACCACAGTTGCAGTGCGCCACTCCCTGGGTACGTATCCAGAGGTAAGACTATGATTAAACAGCTGTCCTAGCTGTGGGTTTAATTCCTCGTTGAGTTCGTGGAGCACACAGCCGGGGACACCATCAGGTCCCATGGATGCTGTGTTTTTTGCTTTGTAGAGAGCAGTTCTCACTTGGGCGTTGGAGATGTTTGGGGGGCTGCAATCGCTTGGTATAGATATCTCTCCTTTTGGGGGGGAGGGGGGGGAAGTTTGCACTGAACCTGTCAGCCAGTATGTTGGCAATGTCTGTAGGATCAGTAATCTTCACATCATTTTGAACTAGTTCTGAGCATATCTGGGAGTTTCCTCCCAAAATAGGTTAGGTTAGGTTAGGTTAGGTTAGTACTAAGCTAACTGCCCTTGCGAGCCATTGTAAGCTTAGCTAATTATCCCTTGTGAGACTCAAACCTTGCACTTTGTGTTTGTAAGGCAAACACCTTAACCATTAGGCCACCCTCCCAACCCCACCTATGACTAGTGTGTTGGGTACATTGTTTTGCCTTATTGGCTGTGGTTGAGTGGCACACTGAGTCTGCGGGCTGTGTGTCATTTGCGTTGTGTTGGGGGGTGGAGGTTGCTTGCATTTCTGCTTTGGAGGTCTCTGTTGCTTGAGCAGATTATTATTGAGAGCCTCCGTGAATGTTTTTGTGTTTCTATGTGTGGATTTTGGTGGTGTAGATTTAGTGAGACTATGTGATGAGTGTGATGTGGTGCAAGTGTTTACCTTCTCCTCTTGACTGTCAAGTTCAGTCTTGGTTGGAGAGAGCTTTACCTCCAGTTTGGCTAGATAAGTGCATCTCTCACAGGTTGTAGTGTTGGGTGGTAGGAGGAGAGGGTTGTCTGTACATGAGGCAATTTCTACATTGCTCCAAGATGCCCAGATTCATCAGATAGACAGGAGAGAACACTGGGAGATGACCCTTGAACATGCCTGAATAAAAAACTATTTTCCTCTAGATAAGTGAGGAAAGTGAGTACAAGAGCTGTTTTTCTCTAAGCAAGTGAGAAAAGTAAGTACAAAAACTGTTTTCCTCTAGGTAATGAGGAAGGCTAAGTGCTGTAGTAATTAGTAGGTTATTTAGTGCTTACAAGTTCTGAACAAGTGCTGAGCTAAACTAGTTACAGGAAAGGGGGAAACAAGTGCAAATGTGGGCTTTTAAATCAGAAAGTTGAGAGAGATGGAAAAACTGCCCAAACGGCCAATAACTACAATTCCTGGGCCAGAACCACTCCTTATGTGGTACATAGGTTATTTAGTGCTTACCACTCCCACTGATAAGCTAGAAGGCTTCCCTCCAACACAGAAAGCTTGTGGGGGGGTTCAGAAGTTTACATACAGTCTTGGATACAGCAAATCTGAATCTAGACTACATTAGTTACAGGAAAGGTATATATATATATATATATATATATATATATATATATATATATATATATATATATATATATATATATATATATATACATATATATATATATATATATATATATATATATATACAGAAAAGTAGCTGAAACAGCAGTAAAAACAATTCAAATGCAGTGCAAGCTAGCACACTTGAGTATGTAGTAATGTTAGACCTAACAGTTTAAAAAATGCAATTAAATTAAAATGACTAAAAACAGGTGCAGAAGGTGTCTATTAGGTAGAATGAGGTAAAGAGGTGGGACTGGGGGGAGTGTCCCAGATCAAATCTACAGTGGGGGTGGGCAACTGCAAAAGCCTCCAAATTTAAACAACAAGACAAGAATGGGTAGGGAAAAACCAACCTTCAGCAGAGATCTGAAAAACTATACAGTGAAGCAAAAATAACAGTGCACAACTCTGAAGTCAGCCAGCAATGATATAAAATTAGTTAAACAACAATTACCACTACACACCTCTGAAGTGCCAGAAAAATATACTCAGCTCTGTATATCTCCAGATAGTTTGAAGAGCACTCTGTCAGGACACAGGAAGGCTCCAGCAATGATATTCCATCATTTGTCATCTATTAGACAGAAAGATAACCATAATGCATTGACCAGCATGTTTCCAGCTTTCCAGATCATACTTTTGTTTTTATGGTTCTGCATGTTGCACAGATGAAAAAAAAGGAGTGGGGGGGCATTGTCAATGATACAGAGTATGCAGAGTTAAAATGGATCATACAGTTGGCTGCTGACAACCCACCTGGGTTAAATTGTTCTGTACCTTTAAAACCAGTCTTAAAGAAAAGGCGGGTCAAGTATAGAAAGTAATTGGTTGCTTTTAGAAATGTTTTAATATTTAAAGACTGTCATGATTATGTGAAATTTGTCTGATGAAGGGTTTTTTTAACCTGAAAGAGCTTACATTTTATAATAAAAGATTACAGCCAGTTTGGACTCTGTTTCGTTTGTTTTTGGATTTGTTCTTACAAGAGGTTCGAGAGGAGTCCTTAAGGGAAACTAAGAGGCTTGTGTTTTGCTACATCAGTTACAGCTTCTGCACTTTATTCTAAAACTATATATATATAGTATATATATATATATATAATCAGAAGACTGAGTTTTCAGAAACTTGAACATCATATGGACGAGACCATATGATCGAGTTTCCGAAAACTCTTTCATCAAAAAAAAAAAAATCCCCCTGTGGCCCCCACATCCCCTGCAAATTATATATACAAACCCTAAGATTGCACTACTGTGAAGAAAAGGGTACATTTCCTGATCCTCACTGTACCACAATCTCCACTCAAAAGCTTTTATATATCATCTATAATATATATATATATATATATATATATATATATATATATATAGATCAATTAGAGAAAGTACAAAGATTCCAGGCAAAGGGATTTAAAGGGCTGCAAAGCATTTTTATAGACAAACACTACTGTAACTCTGTTCTATGTATCGTATTGCCTTCATACAAGAGAGCAATATGTGGCATACATAACATTAAAGGACCCCTTACTGTTTGAAATCCTTTGTTTAGAATACTCCCTGGTGTCCTGAAAAAAGAAAACCAGACATTCAGCCTTAATAAGAGTTAATATCAACACTACTATGAGATGCGACAACTTCATATCTCAAAGACTTTCACCCATGTGAAATAATCCCATACTCTCAAGTAGACTCAGCCCATCAAGCACTATGTCCAAGAAGGCACTGGATGACCACGCATGCATTTGTAAGTTCTGGCATAGGGTCTGGGGCATGAAATTCTTCAGTGGTCAGTAGGCCTTGAGCTTGTTCATCAAAACTATGCATATTGCTCACATTTTCTATACGATGCCAAAGGGTAGCTCCAAGAAATTTGCTGAATGCCTGTGTTAAATGCCAGTTTTAAATTAAATTCATTTTGAACATATACAAACACACACACACACACACACACACACACACACACACACACACACACACACACACACACACACACACACACAGTTTAAAATGGCTTTTAATTAAATTAAAATTAAAGGTTGGGAGGATGGCATAATGGTTAACGCGTTTACCTTACAGACACAAGGTGCAGGGTTTGATTCCCACATGGGGTAATTGATTAGGCTTGAAATGGCTCACAAGTCCAGTTAGCCTAGCTCTAATCTATGAATCTATGAATTTCTAAATCACTATTTCTCTGTAGGGGCACCAGACCACCAAGGAGATGGATGTATCACTTTCATCTGTTCCAATTAGGCCAGGGTATACAGGCAGAACTAGAGAGGGTGGGTAGGGGTGGTATTGCAGTTCACTGAAAATGAAATCACCACGTGCCTGCAGCCTGTATTGACAAAACTGTCATTCATCCGAATGCTGTCTCGTGCACACTTGATTATTGTACTGACACCTGGCATCCCAGTGTACTGCCTGAATTTAAATTCTTTAGTTTCAGAAGACAAGGTTATAGAATCTACAGTTACACTAGAAAGAATGCATTCCAATGGTGGAAAAAACAATCTAAAATGTAAAATGACACCTTAGTATGTTCAGCTGTTAAATCATAATAGAAAGACAGTGTATTGAAAGGAATAAATAACCTTACAGCCTGAAACTCAAGAGATAAGTATACGTAACAGTAAACTTTTTATCAGGAATTTGTAGTCAGTCACAACTTAAGAGAGGAGGGGATGTGTGCGTGGTGTGGTATAAGAAGGAAGCAGACTAAAAGAGTGGTTGAGCCGACCCATGGCATTGTCAGCGCAGATGGCACAGAACCCAAGCAATAAGGACTTCAGGAACAACCATTTTTTTCAGTTCATAGGTTCATAGGCTCGTACTAGGCTGACTGCTTTTGCGAGCCATTTTAAGCCTAGCCAATTATCCCTTGTGAGACTCAAACTCTGCACCTTGTGGTTGTAAGGCAAACACCTTAATCATTAGGCCACCCTCCCAAGTTAAATGTCCAGCAGTTATTCAGAGGTACAGCTCTAATGTAGACAACCTATTTGATACTTGTCTCATGTTTTAAGGTGTAATGTTGCAAACAGAACAGATGTGGAGATTATTTCTACTGACAGTGTTTCTCAAGTGGAATTCCCAAGAAGCATTAGCTTTACTAATTATAGCGTTGACTTTTGCTTCTACATTGGGTTCTTTCTTATGTATGTATGTATGCATGTACTTATTTATTCATTTATTTATCTATATCACTTCTCTCCTCATCATTTCTCTCTAATCCCTTTCATTCTCTGACCCCCCCCCACCCCCCGCCACTTGCGCTCCTTCCCATCAACTGTGCATGCATGGTCCCTCCTTTCCCTTCTTTCATATGTCCTGGACCTCATTAAGGCTTCAGATTGGGATTATATAGCTGTTTTATTGTTGTTCTGAATCTCATTTTAGCAATCAGTTTTTGACGTTTCCAGCTTAATTGTTTTACTTGTTGACTGCCAGTTATAAAAGGTGTAAACATATGAAAATTGAAACATCAGTATGTATATTAACTACAGTCAGTGATTAACAAGTAATAATAACACCAGTCTACCGCAGAATGTTGTTCAGACTTTTTTTAACGACCAGATGTCTTCTAATTCATCAGCCTGTTTTTGGTTTCCTTTTTAGCATCCGTTAAACATAAAGGCAATGTAAAAATAGTTTGGGGCCAACCCTAGATTACCATTGCATTTAAATCTGCTGCAGCTGTGAAAACACTTACGTATTTTTCATATCTTTCAGCACCGCATTAAATGATCAACAAGAAAATAAAATGTTGGTATTCAATATCAATTTGAAAAGCTCTGTTTAAATAAGCTATTCTATGAAAAAATGTAATCTTTGTATTTGTCTTGTGACCCAGATACTCCCCCATCTGTGCAACAGACTTCCTTTCCATGTCAAGCAGAGTACCTCTTTACCCCTTTTTAAGTGCAACCTGGATAACTGGATGAGAAATAGAAAATATACCCCTGGGATTCCACCCATGTCCCCGCTGGACAGGGGCATTGGGTGCTGATTTATCTAAACATGGGCTAAACTCTTGGCTAGATTTATAAGGGCTCAGGACCTCAGGGCGAATAGCCTAGTAACTTCCTATGATCCTATGATCCTGTGGTAATGGGCGGCTGCTTGTTTCAGAAAACAAACCTGCATTTTGAGATGTCACACAATACTTCATAATGCAGTTAAGCCATTTATTCTCTTTACAAGCTATCTGTGAAGTAAAATTCACATAAAATAATAATGTTACAACTGGATAGCATGGACAGTAATTTCTGACATTGACTTGTTTTTGTTTTACATCTAGAATAGCCTCTGACATGAACAGAGATAGACACATATCCCAGAGACTGTCACTTCTCTGGAACAAGCTTCCAATTCATGTGAGCTCCACAAAACAGCAGGCAATTCTAGAAAAGACAACTGTGAGTTGAAATATTATTCAAGTCTGTTTAATGAGACAGCACGTACAAGTATTAAGCGCTTTCTTAACAAATACTTCATCAGAATCAATAAATCAAACCAAACAGCATCCTTAAATATCCCTCCCAACTGATCACATGACTCATTGCACATTTCCCAGCAAGACAAAACAATTGCATTGGCTTACTTGTAAAAACAAACCGCCACACTCATCTCAAAAATCAGAAAATTATTTTAAAATAAAAATATACGCAAAATCATGTTTGTTTTAAAAAGTCAGGGGTGCCATACTGCAGAAGATTTAATCTTTAACACACTGGATATTGACAGACCCTCGTTTAGACCTGTGGGGGGTCATGGCATTCAATCTAATCTCCCAACACAATTCCCTTTCATGTGAAATAGAGTCCCTCCCAAACCCTCTTCAAATGCAACCTAGATCAATGGATGGATAACAGCAAATTCACTACTGAGGTGGCGCCCATGTCTCTCGTAGAGAAAAGAAGTTGTTATTAACTACCATACACCCTTACCTCTGTGAATTCACTCACCTAACCACCAACAATTAGAGTAACTTGGGATAAATATGGCTAGGCTTGTAAGGGCTCTAGGGCCATTAGCCTAGTAAGCGTCCAAGAACCTATGAACCTATGTCTGTTTATGAGAAACATTTCATTCACATTGTATACTGTCTTTTTTTCTATTTATTTTTCCAGCCTGCTGAATATAAGCTGGTCATAACAATAATTTAACCCATGATAATTGTCACACATCATGACGGTAGGGAGTAACAGAGTGAGATATGCCATCATATTGTAGGGCTGTGGGTTGCATTAAATCCACATTTTCCCTAAGAAAAGAGTTTGCATTGGTCCAAATATAAGCCATATATGCCTCCCCATGTGCCTCCTTCCACTACCAAGATCTACTGCCTGTTATTTCTTGCTTCCCTCAGCCTGCATTAGGAAACATTATTGTAGCTATGATGTCTCTACCATGAGAAATGTAAATCATTATTTGTCATTCACTCCCCCCACCCTCTCTAGCTCCGCCTTTATACTCTGGCTTAATTGTAATAGATAAGCACATATGTTTCATTTTAGTATCATCTTGTCCCACCTGAGAACATTTTGGGTGGCATTGTACTCCAATAAATCGGAACCTTATGCTTACATCTTACTGCAATGACAGAGGTTTAGCTACCATCAGGAGCGGCCTTAGGTCAACTGGTGCCCTAGGCAAAAAGGCTCCATGGCGCCCCCCCACCACACCACCCGGTGCCCCCATTCTAGTGTACTTACACCAAAAAATACTGGAAAAGTGCCCCTACTACAATGGTGCCCTAGGTGGCCGCCTAGTTGGCCTATACCTAAGGCCGGCTATGGCTACCATAGCATTCATACCCTCCGCTAGCTGTAGAGTCATTTGTTTTACTTGGTCTGCCTGTTACTCCTGTTTAATTATTTTCCAGAACTTGCTATCCTACCCATCTATACTGAATGACTATCATCTTTTACTGTCCAGTGTTCATTGTGATACCTGTTTTAATTATGTTCGCTGTGTTTTGAGAAGTACACAACACAAACATTAAGGCAGTCCAGCCACTGTCTGACTTGTTGCTACACATATCATCAGTCCAGCCACTGACTGACCTGTTGCTACACATATAGGCAGTCCAGCCACTGACTGACCTGTTGCTGTTGCTACACATATAGGCCATCCAGCCATTGACTGACCTGTTGCCACACATATCAGCAGTCCATCCACTGAATGACCTGTTGCTATACATACAGATGTGTATGAATGGCATGGAGTAGTCTGTTGATTCATCTTTGCTTTATTTGTATCCTTGAGAATTATTTTCAGATGATTTTATTTACATGGCTGACAATTAAAAGGCTCTAGTATATTATCTGATATTTGACTGTATATATACTTTGGATATGGTTTATTATACAATATAATGTTCTTTACCTTTTTTAAATGTGTTACTTTGGTAGTCTGGGTCATTCCTGAAAAAGGATGCTTATGAAAAGAAAAAGTTGGTGCTTAATGAATGAACTGAAAATAAATGCTAACAACTAAATCCAGATCATTAAGGTCCTTTGCTGTACAGTTTGTTTGGTATCAGATAATTTAGTTCATTTTCTGAGAATTTTATTACCAAATGTTTCCTACATATCGCTAATATCGCTAATACAGTTTCAACCCTCCTATCCAGTCTCTGTGCAGGATACTTTGTCTCCCTCCAGCACTTAGCCTGTCTCCATGCTAGAGTCACAGATTAAGTAATCATTGCTTTGAGTTTCCATAACTTGCTATATCCTCCTTAGTGAAATTAATATTAATATGAATGGTAGTTTGACCAATGCATAAGGCTTTCAGGAGTGGCCACAGAGCCACCAAACAGATATGAGTACTCTCGAAGGTTAAAATATTCTCTAAAGGTCTAGCCACAATGAAAAGTTTAAATATTTTTAATAATAAAAAATAAAAAGCATGAAAATACTAAATATCTGTTTACAACAAATACCAGAGTTTCAATCACAGAAAATATTAAAAATAACACAGGTGGACAGGTTCACACAGTTAAAGAAAAACAGTACTTAATTAATCTCAATATATTTTCCTGACTGATTTCAACAGTTACTATTCCCTGGTCACTTACTCGAGCAAGGCAAGATGAAGTAGGTGAGTGATCCTTCAATGTCAGGCTCCAAAAATATATTGTCATGAGACTTCAGTCTCAACTAGTATTAAACATTATTTTAGTGATGGATTGCAGAATGACATCACATACATCTGGTCATCTGACTTCTGGTTCTAATGCAACACCCCATTGCTAGAATCTGCCAGGATTTAGCACCTATGTTCCAATAATACACACACAAATAGCCTTGCTAAGATCTGCTGCAGCTCCTGTAAGTCATAAAACCATAAAACACTTCCACTCTTCCTACAGGATCTAATAAACCATACTTCTTACAGACATTTTGTCTCTGGCTTCATTCAAAACTGTGAGATAACATATTTATGGCCTAGGCCCACTAATTTAATTTCTTACTGTTTTTAAAGTTTGAGATTAACCTCTTCTCTTCCAGTATCCTCTGTTAAAACATATACATTTAAACAGTTACAATAATGTGTGTATATTTCTTTTTCTGTCCAGCATGGTACACTGTTGGTACATTTTTAATACAAGCATCTTTACAAATACATTTTTCAGTACAAGCATCTGTACAAATCAAGTTGATATATGAATGACATATAATTCTTTACAAAATTTCGGCTAGCTGTGCTGGCATATGTTACACATCCACTGCCCTACGTCTCCTGGCATAGCTGGCAATACCTCACATCGTCACAAGGCCATGCATCAGTCTTGTTCTTTATCCAAGAAATCTGATCACATGTTCTCATTAACATCTTCCTCACAATGTGTTTCTTCAAATAAATGAATAAGCATTATTTTTCTACAGTACTGAATAATATTAAGAAATGCAGAGTGCAAATAACAATACTGCAGGAGACAAACTAGGAACTCTGAGAAATTTTCCATATTGTTCCAAGATACAATAACTTGGCTAGACTAGACAGAAATGATATTTCTCAGGAGCATGTGCATTTTAATTGAAAGCTTTAACACACATCCAGTAACTATTTCAGATCATGCGCCAATAACAACTAAGATAAAAATGCATGAAATTATTTAAAAATGAAACACTGGTGCTTCCCACCTATTAGAGAAGATAAAAATTTCTTCAGAAGTTATGACTAGTGAATGGGATAAAATGAAAGGTATGGTTAATAAGTAACAGGAATTATTTATATGAGTTTACAAGGGTTAAAGTATTGCAGAATAAGGGGAATCTCACAGAAGAAGAAGAGGCGCAATTGCAGAGTGCTAAAGAAAAAATAAGGGAATATCTGGATATCTGGATAATATACATGAGTTTAGAAAGACTGCTGTTAAGTAACTGTTTTTGATAATAACTTCAGAGCACAAAAATCTGTGTACAGTGGCTTAGTTATGGAGATAACAAGAAAAACAATAAGAGAACCTGCAGATATATTAGACATATTTCAAAATGTTATGAAACTTTGTATAAAGCACTGAAATGCAAACGTCAAAAAAGAGCACAAATTGAAATATTTATGGAAGACTTAAGTATGCCAAGGTTGGAGGCAGATGAAGCTCAACAATTAACATTTAATATAGGAGGAGATGTGATAAAATCAGTGATTGTACAATCAATCTGCAGGAATGTCTCTAGGAATAGATGGTATTCCTGTGGAAGTTTGAAAACTAGGGCTGAAGGAAGTGATAACGATGTGGAAGGTTTTGTCTAACAGTATTTTATAAGGAGGAAAAGTACTAGCATCCTGGAAGATAACTGTGGTGGTTGTAATACATAAAGACCCACCAGACCCAACTTCATATAGGCCCATTTCAATTGTAAACCATGATTATAAAATGTTTATGCGTATAATAGCTAAGAGAATGGTAAAGCTGTTGCCCAGATTAACAGATATGGATTAATGTGATATTGTTGAGGGGACGCAGACATTTAACAACATTAGTAGATCAATGGTGATGATCCAGAGGGAAGCAGAGTGTAAGAAAATACTGTTGGTGGTGGTGGGTCTTGATGCAGGAAAGGCATTTGACAGAATAAGCTGGGATTTTATGAATAGGGCAATGGAAGATTTTGCATTCCTTGATACAATAATAAGGTAAATTAG
>NC_056732.1:1813672806-1813695639 GCF_019279795.1 Protopterus annectens
AGGGTATATCAGTTAAACCTCTTTTATTGGAAACTTTATGAAAGCATAACAGGGGGCAGTTTCTCATAAAAAAATATCTTCCTTCAGCATGTGAGACATTGTGAATTTTATCCACAATGACTATAGGCCCTCCCTTATCGGCAGGCCTGATTACTATTGTGACATTCTTCTGTAAATCCAGTAAAGCTTCATGCTCTGATTTCGTTAGAATATAAGACTTTTGCCCCTTGTAATGTTTATGCCTATTAATCATTCGATTTACATCCTCCATGCACATTTTTTCAAAAGCATTAACTGATTAATGGGTTAACTACGGCTATAAATGTGCTAGGTTTTTTACAAACATGACTACCTTGCATATGTGTAGTCTCTGTGCCATTAAATTGCATTTTTAACATCAAACTACGTGTAATAGGCATAAACATTACAAGGGGCAAAAGTCTTATACTTTGAAGCAAGGAGACCGTCATGGTCAGTTGTCTTTGGGAGTGCAACAAAAAAGGGATTCCCCTGCGCGTCAGGAGCTGCACGGCTTCAAAAGGAGAATCTCCAAATAAACACAAAGTAGCAGCAGATAGTGTCAAGAACAGTTTAAGGGCCCAACAATCATCAACAACATACGGTTTGGCAATGGTTAGAAACCTAGCCTTCTTCAGAATAAGGCGTAAAATGCTGTATTTATACAAATGTAACCATGCTGATTGGTTATAAAATTGTCAGCATGTGCTGATACTCATAAAGTAACACATAGTTTAAATGGCAATGACATACAAATACGAAAATTAAATCATTAAAGGGCTGAAGTACATACTTATCTAAATGGCTATCATTTAGATAATATATATAAGATATGAAACACCAATTATACATAGATGAAGGTTGGACAAGATATGCATATACAAAGATTACAATATAACATAAGTTGATCCAATATATATGAAAAGAATATATATATATGTATTCTAAGAATAGATACCATATGTTCCACATTAACATGTAATGTATATTTTACAATTTATAGACAATCATTCAACTGTGGCTGAATGCCTAATTTCGTGATCCATTTCTTTTCTTTAAGATTAGTCAATTATGCCAACCACTCTTGGTAGTTGTCACCAATGATTTTATCTATAATAGTAAAATGAAATTTAGCAGTACTGTGTATTAGAGTGTGTTTATATAATGTAGTTTTACGGCATCTAATGTCACTAAGTGCTCTGAAATGCGTAGTTTTACTGGTCTGGATGTCTGTCCTACATAAAATGAATGGCAAGCGCAACTTGCCAAATACTGACCAAGTATTGCAATTTGCAAAATCTAATGTCAAAACAGTATTGGTATTCTACTAGTAAACCCCGGTTTCAACATGTGTTACAATTGACACAGTGGCCACATGGAAAGATCCTATGATCTGTCACCTAAGATAGTGGTTTGATATACTTGTGGTAGAAGACTCATGATGTTTATAGTGATTGAAATGACCAGCCAAATTCTTCCTCACTAAAAGAAAAGGCATTTATCAGGAACAATGTTTTTAATCTGCGTCAGCCTGCAAAATGTTCCAATTGTTCCACGATTTTAGTAAAGTTGTTTGTATTTCTCCAAATGTAGTAGTGAGTCTGAGTGTGTTTCTCTTAACATATTTCTTTATATGTTAACAAATTCCGTCTGTGTAAACCCTGCATAGCCTGAGTCACGAACATATCCCGAACAGCATTATCAATGAATCATGACATCTCGAGCCTGATTGACATAGTGGTGCGCCTCACGCCTGATCCTAATAAATTGCGATTTAGGAATGTTCCTTGCTATATGTTTTGGATGAAAGCTGGAAGCGTGGAGAATCGCTTGTATTGGGGAATTTTCTATGGGTTTCAGTTGTCAGGGTATTATCATTTTCTTTGTTACCAAAACATCCAAAATGTAATGGCTTCCCGATCATAAGTAATAGTAAATTGTATTCCCCAAATATTATCATTCAGGTATTCCATAAATTCCTGAAGATATAGAGCATCCGATCTCCACACCATCCAGCAATCATCCAAGTATCTCGCCAGATATCTATTTCCGGCAGGAACAGATTATGCGTATCATCATAAATCATAAATCATAAACAGATCAGCGTAAATGGGGGCAAAAGATGCCCCCATAGCTGTACCTCTGATCTGCAAATAACATTCCTGGTTGTAAAAGAAAACATTCTTAGTCAGAACATGCTCAGTTAGGTTCAACAAGAGAGTATTGAAGCCAGGTTGATATAATTTAGATGCATTGAGCCAAAATTCAATTGCATCAAGTCCACCCCAATGTGGAATATTAGTGTAAAGTGAACTTACGGACGTTATTTGCAGATCAGAGGTACAGCTATGGGGGCATCTTTTGCCCCCATTTACGCTGATCTGTTTATGGCCTACATTGAACATATTATGATTTATGATGATACGCATAATCTGTTCCTGCCGGAAATAGATATCTGGCGTAGATACTTGGATGATTGCTGGATGGTGTGGAGATCGGATGCTCTATATCTTCAGGAATTTATGGAATACCTGAATGATAATATTTGGGGAATACAATTTACTATTACTTATGATCGGGAAGCCATTACATTTTGGATGTTTTAACAAAGAAAAATGATAATACCCTGACAACTGAAACCCATAGAAAATTCCCCAATACAATACGATTCTCCACGCCCAGCTTTCATCCAAAACATATAGCAAGGAACATTCCTAAATCGCAATTTATTAGGATCAGAATTGTTCTGAGAACACTACTTATGTCAATCAGGCTCAGGATTTGCATCATAGATTCATTGATCGTGGTTATTGTTCAGGATATGTGACCATGGCTCAGAATTATGCTAGGGGTTTACACAGACGGAATTTGTTAACATATAAAAAGAAATATGTTAAGAGAAACACACTCAGACTCACTACTACATTTGGTAGAAATACAAACAACTTTACTAAAATCATTAAGGACAATTGGAACATTTTGCAGGCTGACGTTAAGATTAAAAACATTGTTCCTGATAAATGCCTTTTTTCTTTTCGTAAAGGGAAGAATTTGGCTGGTCATTTCAATCACTATAAACATCATCATGAGTCTACTCTACCACAAGTATATCAAACCACTATCTTAGGTGACAGACTCATAGGATCTTTTCCATGTGGCCACTGTGTCAATTGTAAGCACATGTTGAAAACCAAGGAGTTTACTAGTAGGAATACCAATACTGTTTTTGACATTAGATTTTTTGCAAATTGCAATACGGATTGGGCCGTGTATTTGGCAAGTTGCACTTGCCATTCATTTTATGTAGGACAGACATCAAGACCAGTAAAACTACGCATTTCAGAGCACCTTAGTGACATTAGATGCCATAAAACTACTAATGCATTATATAAACACACTCTAATACACAGTACTGCTAAATTTCATTTTACTATTATAGATAAAATCATTGGTGACAGAACTACCAAGAGTGGTTGGCATAATAAACTTAATCTTAAAGAAAAGAAATGGATCACGAAATTAGGAGCATTATTCAGCCCTGGGTTGAATGATTGTCTATAAATTGTAAAATATACATTACATGTTATGTGGAACATATGGTATTTCTATTCTTAGAATACATATATATATATTCTTTTCATATATATATTGGATCAACTTATGTTATATTGTAATATGTATTCTAATCTATTTTGAATTTTGTATATGCATATCTTGTCCAACCTTCATCTATGTATAATTGGTGTTTCATATCTTGTATATATGCTATCTAAATGATAGCCATTTAGATAAGTATGTACTTCAGCCCTTTAATGATTTAATTTTCGTATTTATTTTTGTATGTATTCATTGCCATTTAAACTATGTGTTACTTTATGGTATTTGAGTATCAGCACATGCTTACAATTTTATAACCAATCAGCATGGTTACATTTGTATAAATACAGCATTTTACTTTTTTGGCGTCTTGATTTACACTGAAGAAGGCTAGGTTTCTAACCATTGCCGAAACCGGTATGTTTTTGATGCCATTTGGCTGTTGGGGCAGTTTTTATTAAACTGTTCTTTGACACTATCTGCTTGCTGCTGGCTTGTGTTTTTTGTATTCAGTTGTCTTTGGGATCAAAGATCCACCAGGTCACACACAGGACACTGAACCACAAGTAGCAGTAAGACTATCACAGCCCATGTGGGTATTAACGATCCAAGTCATACCTCCCTGGACTATACGAATAGAGATGTTAGAGGTTTCAAATGGTGTCCCAGGCAGGTATGATCCTACAACTGAGTGAGCAGCATTCTACCTTTCCCAAGGATGCCACAATATAAACAGAAGGTAACTGACTTTAGCAATTGGCTTTGTTACTAGTCTCATTCTAAGGGGTCCAATACTTCCCAGGTTGAGAGGACAGACCATACTGCTTTGCCAGTGATGGTCTTCACCTGTCCCCAACTAGGCTTTCAGATACTGGCCAAAATATTATCCAATCCTATACCGCCTTTTTAGACTATGCCGACATAACTAGAATTTACTATTTTGTGAGGTTTAAGGTAAACTAAAGGTGATATAGGTCAATTCCCCGCATCTCAATGAGAAGCTGTATTCCATGGAAGGGCATCTCACCCTTCAGAATGTTGCCATCTGCGCAATTACTGAGATATAAAGTTGCAGAAGGCACCCCAGCAGCACAAGGCTATGATGCCTTCCACACAGTCAGACCAGCTACTGCATAAGGACAAGAGATGGAGATATATTAATCTATATAAAAAGAACAACCCAGGACTGGTTAATCAATATGACACTGACATGGAACAGTCAACGATCATTGCTAGCTATAGGTCCCCATCTGTGACCCATAACCATATCATGTACAGGGATATACTGGATGGCCTCAGCATTCAACCCAACACCATATTCATGGTGGATTTGAACTATCCTACCATAAAGTCAGATACAAACATAATCACTGACATGCAGGCTCAAATATTCCTGGATTTTGTCAATGTAAAAACCTTGGAACAGCTAGTCTACACAACTAAGGGTGCACATATCCAGCATCTGTCAGTCACAAAATAAGGAATGCTGCACCCCCCCACACCATTATGGGTCAGACTGACTCATAAAGCTATCACCACTGAAATAATTAAGACCAAACTCCTGGCAACCCCAGAAACTAAGAACTTTTCCATGGCCAACTACCTCCTATTGTGCAATGGCATAGCTAAATTCCAAGTATCCCAAACTCAAAACACTGTGGCTGATAGGAAGTGTTTATGGAAACCCTGCACAAGCATGAATACCTGTAAAACAGCAGTAGCACAAGAATTACGAAAGACCATCACCGGGGTCGACAAAGTGGAGAGAATGTTATGTGCAATACAGATGCATCTACTAGGGAAAGAAGTCCTGCTGAATACATGGAGTATTCAGGAGTGTCTACATATCAACACCAACGACCAAATAGAAGTCATGCATTACAACCTGACCGATCACAGCTGCACCGTCGAAAACCATGAAGCACAGAAGGAAATGCTAAATGAGATAGAAATCATGCAACTAGAGACAGAACTCCAGAAGAGTCCATATCACCAGCATTTACCAAGTGTGACTGAAATATTTCGGCATATGGAAGCCAAAGTCGAAGCCCAGAAGTGATGATCTGAAGAAAAGGGAACGGCAAATACAGAGAATGCTGTGTGCAACAAGCGACTATTAGACAACTACTGCTAAACCATGCAGCTCTTTCCATAACATTATCCTCATCACCAATGATAACCAAGTGGAGAATGTGCGTAATACAACTGAATCTCCTAGAAAGATATTCTGTTGAGTACTTTGAGAATATTCTGGAAGAGACCGTGGATCACAATCAACAATCAAACGTTGCGGGAATCAGAGAAAAGGGCAATGTCAGACCTCAGCAGCACTACCCTGCTGAATAAAGACCTGTATCAGCAGTTACAGAGCAGCATCAGAGTACAGCAGCAATGTCCTGCTGAATGACACAAATACTAGAAATTTTAACCCTTCATGAGACAGATCACTACAGCAAGATCCTACTCTTCAAAGTCCTGAATAAAGAGGACACCTTATGAGGATATGTACTCCTGCAGGATAAGAAAATTCTAGAATCACAGCCAACCATGTCCTGCTGTATTTGTTGAGGATGACAGTTAAAAATGGAACAGATACCCATCTACTGCCTGTAATTTTAAACTGGTAAGTTTAAAAGAATCTGAATATGGAAAGACTGTAAGAAGCAGACAGTCTGGCGATGTGTACGTCCTGGCCAGGTTTCCTATTTTTGCTGTGAGCACTACGGTTCTCAGCATCTCAGATACCACTGCTCCATTTCATTCTGGCATTTTCTTTTTAAATTATTTTTGCTCCTCATATCCCCTCTGGTGTTGAGCTTCTGCCATACCTTATGGGCTCTTTTTCGAACCTCTCCCCCCTTTGCTTCTTTCCTCCTCCAGCAGATGGGCGAGATTCTGCTGTATCCCTTATGGCAGGTGCGTTCCCCTTTTCAGGCAGGGAGTGTCTCATTGCACCCCTCCTTCTGGGTCACTCATCTACATTCAGGCAAAACAAAGTTGATAGTCATAGATATAACCTAGCTTAGGCTATTTTATTTTTTATTGACCAAGTTCGCTCCCCTACCCTAGTAGCCCCTTCAGGGGAGACCAGAAGTGTCTTTCTACTACTACTAGCAGAAAATTGGCCAGGGCAATGGGAAACTTCTGCTATTCCTTGTGTGTATCGGGACACTTTTCCGGTAACACTTGGTGCTTCTAGTCTGAGAATGGAGGCAACTGGGAGAAGCAGGGAGAGGAAACAGTGCTTTTTCTTCAGTGAGGATAGTACTGCAGAAAGAAGAGATTCCTCTAGAAGAGGACTTAATTGTGGTTCATATGACAGAAGTGTAAAATGACTAGGTACAGGCAAGCAAGACTGTGTGAGGAGATGGAAGCTTCAAGGAGAATGAGGTGGTGGTCAAGCTTTCTCAAACAGCTCCATTAACGGAGAATTTACAGGTGTGGGGGTCTGAAGGATTCAGAGATGATTTTTTTAGGAAAATCTCATTAAAGTTTGAACAATGTGTTGTTACAACCCTCCACTCAAGAGGGTTGCGGGATGATTTGATTATGGATGTATTGAACATTACTGAACCAAGGAGTGGTATAGTGGTTTCTTGGGGATTTAATGGAGAAAATACTGAAGAACGATGTTCAGCAGATATGTATGTCGAAATGGTTGAAACAGAAAAGAGAAAGGCAGAGAAACAATGCAAAATGACCTTTTACTGCTCAAACTGAAAAGTTGGTGAACTAGACAGCTACGATATGAAATTAAATGGAAAAATTTGAGACAAACTGTGCACCTTAGAATTTATTCATATTTAACGCATTTTAGCGAGACTAAAGTTTACATGCAATTTAGAACTTAAGTAGACTCTGTAAAGACATTTATTGAATGTATGCGAAAATGTATTAGATATTTCAAAGCTATATAAAAGTAGAAGATTTTGGACTGGGGCATGGGACTGTCACATTTTGATATTTGAAACAAAGCTTTTTGCTTATCCCAACCGTTATAAATGTAGACGATAAAAGCATGGTAAAATATTGGGGCAACTTAAAACATGTTCCTTTCTGTGGAAAAAAACAGATAATTTCATAAAAAACAGAAAAGTTTCCTGCTTTAAAAATCTTGTGAACTGGTTAGTGCTTGTTTGCTCAAAGCTGCAGTGATTTAGGCCTTCTGACCTTGCTTTACTTTTTTCCAAATATTTGCTGATAGACTACAAATAAGCACTTGTCAACTGTTTTCTGCATTTTCTGATCAAAACAATATCTGCTGCACATCTGTTTAACTCATTTTCTCCAAATGAGATCAGGAAGTTTGCTCTGTAACTTCCAATGAGTGGAGCCTAAGCCTTTTGACAGAATGAAAAATTACAATCTGGGACCATGGAAAAATTGTAGATGCCCTAAGACACAAGCATAAACTTAAGTCGTTCTAGCCCCTGCACATTGCAAATTGGGAAAACTGCAGCATATATGGTAAAAGTTAAAAAGGCTCCAGGGCAATTACTCCAATAAACTCTTACTATCATAAAAATAGAACATAATCCCTTAAATCCCAGCAAATCTTACCTGTCTATACTAAAGAGGGAAGAGCACAGGACGACTTACATGAGAGGACGATGCACACTGGTGGATTATAAGCTATGTAGGAGGGCTAGTCTGAAGGAGACTGGAGGCTAAAGTGGTGACGGGGGAAAGCACAGTTAAGCAGCATAGGATGGTGGTCTGCAGGATGATGTTGGTGATCAAGAACAGCAGGAGGTGAGGGAGGGCAGTGCCACGGATCAAATAGTGAAACCTGAAAAAGGGTATCTATAAGGCACTGGGTGGCAGTGAAGAGTTGCCAGATAGCTGGGCAACTACAGCAGAGGTGTTAAGGGAGACTAAGAAGGTACTTGGTGACATTTGGACAGAGGGAAGACCAGACATTGTGGCAGAATGAGGAAGTACAGGAGATTATACAGAGGAAAACATTGGCAAAGAAAAAGTGTGATTATCAGAGATTAAGAAAGCAGACAGGAGTACAAGGATATGAGGCGTACTGTGAAGAGAGGTGCCTAAGGATAAGGCATATGGAGAGTTGTATGAAAGGTTGCACAGTAAGGAAGGAGAAAAGGACCTGTACCGATTGGCTAGACAGAGGGCTCAAGATGGGAAAGATGTGTAGCAGGTTAGGGTGATTTAGGATAATGAAAGAAACATACTCAAGTGAAGAGAGTATGTGGAGCAGATATAAAGAGTACTTTCAGGGGTTGGACGATTGAAAAGGGAAAGTTGATAATGTGGGGATAGTGAATCAGGAAGGGCAATGGATTAGTAAGGAGGAAGTATGGACAGCTATGAAGACGAAGAATTTAAAGGCCGTTGGGTCCAAAGGACACACTGTGGAAGTATGGAGGTGTTAGGAAAGATAGAGTGGTATGTGCCATCAGTGTAATTTTATTTTATCAACCTCCAGTATCACTATACCCAATAAGAGGATCAACATAAAAGGAAAATACAGTTGTTATAGCCAAGCAGTTGTGTATGCTGCCATGCGCACTTAGTGTTCAGCCTTTTATATAGGCAAAACGCAACGTAAATTGGCCCAACGGATATATGAGCATAGATATGAAATACGCTAATGTGATGAGAAAAATGCCTTATATAGACATGTTAAAACTTTCCCCAATCACTCTTTCAAATTCGTAACATTACAACAAATAAAATGTGGGGACGGGGGGCATGGAAGTTATTTCTTTAAGAGAAAGAAACCTGGTGGCAGGTTTTTCTTAACCCACCCACCAGGTTTAAATGACACCAAGTAAGTTAAAGTTAAAAGTATTTGATAAATTTCTCCTTCCTTGTCGGACAGGGTTCCTTTATTCAGTACATAGTATAGATATGTTAACTTGGTATTCAATAACAATATTTTACAAATATGTTATATATATATTTTATTTTAGCATACATATTCATTTTGGGCTATGTAAGTTGGATTTAATGATTGTTTTATAGGTTCATAGGTTCATACCAGTCTATCTGCCCGAGGGCATTTACAAGCCTAGCCCATCGTTTTGTGGCTTACGCCACCCCTTTAGTATGGGGAACTATACCCATTATTTTGCTGTGCCTCTGTCGAGCAGTGACACTGAGGTAATCCCTGGGGTATATCTGCGATCTCCCATCCATTGGTCAAGATTTCTCTTGAACAAGGCCAGCGAGGTGCTCTGCCTCACATATACCGGGATTTTGTTCCACAGCATAGGGAGTCTTTGGGTGATGAATCTATCCCTCCAGCACATCCTATTAATAGCCGTGTCGAGGTTTAAGTCTCCCGCCCTTGTGGCTCTGATGGATCTAGATTTTTGAGGTGAAGCATATTCATCAAATCTGGGTTTGACATGGCCTTGTATGTTAGGCAAAGGTCACCTCTGAGCAAGCGGTAAGCGACTGAATAGAGCTGGAGTTCTTCAGTCGGGCAGCATAGGACAGATTTTGAGACCCTTTATCCTTTTGGTGAGGAACTTTTGTGGCCTCCAGCTGCTGCAAGTGTCGGGTCAGATACATTCCGAATGGGGCATTGTACTCAATCATTGGTCTGATGAGTGATGAGTAAAGGGAGACTATGACCTCCTTGATCTAGATGAGAATCCCTTCATGATAAGGTGGGCAATGTAGAAGGTCTTCCTAACTACTTTAGCTACATGGGTGTCGAATGACAGACTACTATCAACCTGGGTCCCCAGGTCTCTGATAACTTCTTCTGTGCTCAGTGGATTGCCACCTATTTGGTAGCTAGGGGTAACCTTGTTTTTCCCAAGGGTATGACTATGCATTTTGGCATTTAACTTTAGGCCATGGCTCTGGCACCAGTTATCCGTTTCTGTGAGACCCTTCTGAAGGATATCTGTGTCAGATGTGTTTTCTACTATGGCTTCAGTTTGCAGTCATCTGCAAACTTTGTCAGCCATAACCTCCTGTGTTTGCTTGTACTTCGAGAAGTAGATGCCAAACAAGAGTGGGCCCAGGACTGAGCCCTGTGGGACACCACTTGTGACAGGCTTTGAGTCTGACATGGCGCCAGCAACTCTGACCCTGTGGGTTCTGTCACTCAGCCAGTTTGCAACCCATCTTGTGATGTATGGGTTAACATTTAAGCTGATGAGTTTTTCAATGATACCGAGTGGGGTATTGTATCAAAGGCCTTCGCCAGATCGAGGTAGGCTGTATGGACTGCCTTTCCTCATCAATGGCTTTGGTGACTGTTTCAAAAAGTCAACCAAGTTTAAAAGGCATGATCTGCCTTTGACAAAGCCAAACTGCTGGATCCAAAGTCTGCAAATTCCCTATGTCTTTATTTATGAGGTCCATTATGATCCTCTCCATGGCTTTGCAGATAAGGCTTGTCAAGCTAATGGGCCGGTAATTTCCAGGGTCGGTGGAGGCACCGCCTTTGTGGAGTGGGCCACAGTTGCAGTGCGCCACCCCTGGGTACGATCCAGAGGTAAGACTTTGATTAAACAGCTGTCCTAGCTGTGGGTTTAATTCCTCATTGAGTTCGGTGGAGCACACAGCCGGGACACCGCCAGGTCCCATGGATGCTGTGTTTTTGCTTTGGAGAGGGCAGTTCTCACTTGGGCTTGGAGATGTTTGGGGGCTGCAATCGCTTTGGTATAGATATCTCTCCTTTGGGGGAGAAGTTTGCACTGAACCTGTCAGCCAAGTATGTTGGCAATGTCTGTAGGATCAGTAATCTTCACATCATTTTGAACTAGTTCTGAGCATATCTGGGAGTTTCCTCCCAGGTTTCTAACATAGCTAAAGAAGGCCTTATGATTGACTTTTGAGTCTTTAGCTATTTTTCTCTCAAAATTTGCTTTGGATGATTTTATGAGAGCTCTTAGTTTTTACTTATAGTGATCAAGGGTGTCTACCTTTTAAGGATTTTGCCTCTATCTTGTAGTAGCTTCCTCCTTTGTTGTAGAGTTTGTTTATGGCTGGGGTCCACCAGACTGGACGCTTGCCTTTGGTACAAAGAGTCTTTGTTTTGCTTGGGATTGCCTTATCCATGCAGTCCTGCAGGTGCTGGTAGAAGGCATTTGTTAGTGATTCAGCTGCTTGAGTACTGTTTTCCGCCTCGGGGCCTTAAAGGAGACCACACTAGTCTTTAGAAGTGTGAAGTCGGCTTTCGAGAAGTTCTTTACTGTGGTCTTTTTATTTCAGGTGGGTGGGATGAGGACCTCCAGTGAGATTAGTTTGTGATCTGATCTCACCAGTGAGGGGTATACTTCCGGTGTTGAACATTGTGCTCCCATGTTCGTGATGATGAGATCAAGTATGTTATCTCCTCTTGTGGGGATGGTGACTAGTTGTTCCATGGCATTTGAGTTTATGAATTCCAGGAACCTTTGGGCTAGGGTGTTTGGGGTTGAGTAGTGTTCCCAGTCTATATTAGGGTAACTGAAGTCACCTAGTATGATGGTGTTTGGTGATACATTTATCCCCTCTAGTGTTTTCAGGAAGGCCATGTGAGGTTCCTGAGTTTGTGAGGGTGGCCTGTAACATGCTACAATTTGCAGAGCCGTCTTGCCTATGGTTAATTGCACCTGGATGGTCTCCGATGCATCGTGTGTTGCCACCAGTCTTGAGGTGTGGGTGTCCTTGATGAATATGGATACCCCCCCTCCTTACTTGGTATTGTCCGGATTTTGGGGCCGGAACGCATGATATGAGGTAAAACCTGATAGTGCTGGGGTGCTCTCAGGAGCCTTGAACCAGGTTTCTCTCACAGCACAGACATCGATGTTCTCCATACTGAGAAGGGCCTCGAGTGTGCATTTTGAGATTCAGACTTCTGGCATTGAGCAGCATTACCCTTAGTTTTTTCCTTTTTGTGTTCTAGGGTGGTAGGTTTAGAATTTGAGCCCTGCCTAAAAAGGCACTATGGGGTGGCAAGAGCCTTGCCAATATCCGAATCCCAGGGTGACAGGTGCAAGCCGCCCTTGCAAGCAGCGTGGCTTGTCCAGCATGTCATCCCAGGCAGACAGACACTGGATCCCCTTTGAATGACACCAGTGTTTAAGCCAATTGTTAAAGCTGATCATCTTATCTCTGTATTGTGGCATAATTCTTGGTGAAGGTAGGATACTGCTCAAGGTCAGGGTCATACCTGCCTGGGCTACATAATCAGAGAGCTCCTCAATGTCTCTTTTCATGTAGTCCAAGGAGGTACGCCTCAGGTCGCTTACACCAGCGTGGACAATGACTGAGTCGATTTGTACCTGCTGTTGAAAGACCTGAGTGATTGCGTTATGTGGCGGATTCTAGCCCGACAGGCAGCTTACTGTGACCTTCTCCTTACTCAGTCTGGTGAGCGGGACGTCAGTGTGTCTAACTATGGAGTCACCAATGACTAGTGTGTCTGGCATTGTGTTTGGCCTTAAGGGCTGTGACTGTTTGACACTCTGACTGTGAGGTCTATGTGTTGCAGGTGTTGTGTTCTGAGGTGGTGGTTGTTTGGGTGTCTGCTTTGGTGGCCTCTGCTGTTTTGGTAGATTTTTGATCAGAGCCTCCGAGTATGTCTTTGTGTGTTTATGTGTATGATTTGAGGTTGTGATGGTACTATGTGAGACTGGGTCTATTGTGTGTGTGGTAACCTTCTCCTCCTGACTAGTCTTGCCAGTCCTATGTTGAGAGAGCTCAGCCTCCAGTTTGGCCGTATAGTTGCATCTCTCGCATGTATTTGTGTTTTGTGGGAGGAGGAGAGGGTTGTCTGTGTACATGAGGCAATTGTAACATTGCCTCAATATTCCAAGGTTCACCAGCTGAGCAGGAGAGGACACTAGCAACTGATCCCTCGACATGCTAGAAGGAATAGACAAAAAAGCTTTAAAAAAAGATTCCGGGGGACGTGGGTGACCGAGAAATGGGGGTTTGCCTTTTTGGGGTACTATCTATGACAAGAGTGCCGTATCAAGGTAATAAGTACTGTAGGAGCAAGTGCTAGGTTTAACAGATAGAGAATAGTCTACTTGTTGTCAAGTAGAGATGATCTTTTTAGTTATAGGATACGCTGATTAGATCAGTAGTATAGTTCGAGGAAGGTAGTTTTAAGGGAAAATTTGAAGAGTGGACTTTAGGTAGCCCGAATAGTTTAAACCTGCTTAACCGGCGCTGCCCTAGTGTGCAACAGTGGCAACTCAGCGCTAAAGCGCACTAAAACGTGCTTTATAGCAGGGGGCTGGAAAAGACAGGAAATGACCCAAAATGGCCAATAGACTACAAGTTACTGCCTTAAACCACTCCTCTAAGGACAAACAGGCAGCTCAGTACTCCCCACTCTCACTGGTGAGTAAAGAAACTTCCCCCTGACCAAACAAGGAAAATGGAGAAACACAGGAACCAAGACAAAGCCTAGGGATCAGCAAAATCTGGTCTCTGGAACACTAGTTAGGAAAGTATGGAAAACAAGGATATTTTTTTTTTGTTTTCAAGTTTTATTACAGAAAAGCAGAAAACACAATAAATGCTATGATTTTCGACTAAATGCTATCAAAAGCTAGTACACTTGAGTGTATTAGCCTGTAGTTTAACTTTTAGGCAAAACTTAAACTAGCAAGTGCAGTAAACAGTTTTAGCTTATAAACACAGTAAAAACAGTGCAAACTTTGATAAAACAAGCAGAAACAGTAGTCGAAAGGCACAAAAAGTCGTAAAAGCCAAGAAAAATACTTAAAATCTGGAAAGGTAGTCTTTTCTGGTCTCTGCTGCTAGAGGAACACTGCTGGCCACCACGAGGAGCTGTGCTGAGTTCTCAATAGCTGGAAAAGCTCGCCAAAACGCGCTTTATAGCAGGGGGCTGGAAAAGACAGGAAATGACCCAAAATGGCCAATAGACTACAAGTTACTGCCTTAAACCACTCCTCTAAGGACAAACAGGCAGCTCAGTACTCCCCACTCTCACTGGTGAATAAAGAAACTTCCCCCTGACCAAAGAAGGAAAATGGAGAAACACAGGAACTAAGACAAAGCCCAGGGATCAGCAAAATCTGGTCTCTGGAACACTAGTTAGGAAAGTATGGAAAACAAGGATATTTTTTTTGGTTTTTCAAGTTTTTACAGAAAAGCAGAAAACACAATAAATGCTATGATTTTCGACTAAATGCTATCAAAAGCTAGTACACTTGAGTGTATTAGCCTGTAGTTTAACTTTTAGGCAAAACTTAAACTAGCAAGTGCAGTAAACAGTTTTAGCTTATAAACACAGTAAAACAGTGCAAACTTTGATAAAACAAGCAGAAACAGTAGTCAAAAGACACAAAAGTCGAAAAAGCCAAGAAAAATACTTAAAATCTGGAAAGGTAGTCTTTTCTGGTCTCTGCTGCTAGAGGAACACTGCTGGCCACCACGAGGAGCTGTGCTGAGTTCTCATTAGCTGGAAAAGCCCGCCAAAATGCGCTTTATAGCAGGGGGCTGGAAAAGACAGGAAATGACCCAAAATGGCCAATAGACTACAAGTTACTGCCTTAAACCACTCCTCTGAGGACAAACAGGCAGCTCAGTACTCCCCACTCTCACTGGTGAGTAAAGAAACTTCCCCCTGACCAAAGAAGGAAAATGGAGAAACACAGGAACCAAGACAAAGCCCAGGGATCAGCAAAATCTGGTCTCTGGAACACTAGTTAGGAAAGTATGGATGAACATGGTCACAATATAGGAAATCCCCGTAATAGTTAGTGCTGTTATATATCAGGATAGCCATCGGTGACCACAGCTCTGCATCCCCAACCACAGGTAGAACACTAAAAGTGGAACGAACGAGCTCCCCTTGCTAAGTCTGACTTTCAACTAGGTACAGGGCAGTCCTGGTCCCCAGCTGGACAAGCCTAAACCCAGAAGACCATATGAACATTTATATTTATACGTATATATTTATACGTATAGATTTTACAAAGTGATTTATATAAGATGACTTCAACTGTTACATTGTTCACATTGTTTATTATCCATTGGTTGGTGCTTTATTAGTGCTAATCAATTTTAGGTGGGGTGTGACGTATATAAATATGGTTGTATGTGGTTTCTAGTTTGTCTGAAGAAGTTTGGTTATGTGCACCAGACGAAAGCGCTAACCTGTTTTTATCTGCAATAAATCTTTGGTTCGGATTTGTGGTTTCCAGCCTGTGTGTTTTAAGTTTCTGTGTTAGAAAAGATAGCAGTGGAGTTTTTAAACCAGACTGTTTGACAAAATCTTGTAAAGTGAGCGGATGCCTAAGGACTGGAGAAGTGTATTGGTACCAATTTAAGAATAAGGGTGATGTGCAGAGCTGTAGGATCAGCTCTCAGGCCTTTCTTATTTGCAATGGTGATGGACAGTTTGACACACAAGATCAGACAGCAGTCCCCGTGGACTGTTTGTGGATGATATTGTTATATGTAGTGAGAGTAGGAGACAGGTTGAGCAGCCCCTGGAGAGGTGGAGATATGCTCTAGAGGGAAGAGGAATGAAGGTGAGCAGCACAAAGAATGTATGTGAATGAGAGGGAGGACAGATGAATGGTGAGGATGCAGGGAATACAGTTGGAGAAGATAAGTTTAAATACTCGAGATCAGCAGTTCAAGTAATTTTAAGTGTGGAAGAGAGGTAGTGGAGGCAGGGTGGAGAAGCGTTTCAGGAGTGATTTGTGACAGAATGGTACCAGTAAGTGAAAGGGAAAGTCTACAAGGTGGTAGTGACCCAGCTATGTTATATGGGATAGAAAACGTGGCACTGAGAAGACACTGGAGTCAGAACTGGAGATGACACAGTTAAGCATGTTAAGATTAGAATTGGGTGTGACGAGGATAGACAGGATTAGGAATGATAATATTAAAGGATCAGCTCAGGTTGGACAGCTTGGAGACAACGCCAGAGAGGCGAGAATGCAATGGTAAGGACATGTGCTGAGAAGTGATACTGAGTATATTTGCAAGAGGATGCTAAGGATGTAGCTGACAGGTACAAGGAAAAGAGGAAAGCCCAAGATAAGGTTTATGGATATGGTGAGAGGACATGCAAACGGTCAGTGTGAAACAGCAAGATGCAGAGGACAAAAAGACATCGAAACAGATGATCACCTGAGGCAACCTTTAATGTAAACAGACGAAAGACAATTTAAAAAAAAAAACAGTTGAACTTTCCAACAGAGATTAAAAAGATACACACACAAAAATTAACAAATCTGGCAGATGTTCTTATTGTAGACATTTTGGTGCGGGATACTTTATTTTAGGACACTTTCCACATAAGCGGGGCATATAACTCAGAAACAAAGATGGCATATGCTACCTTATACCAGGAGTGTCCTTGTTTCTAAACTGGGAAGATGGAACGTAGATGCAGGGATCGTATTTATGAGCACCAATATATCAGAAATAGCAATGATAAAACTGCCCTCCCAAAACATCTTAAGGAATAACTTAGTATCTGAAATAGTTAACTTCATTTGATCAGCAACCTGTGGGTATCGGATCCATTCTGGATCCGAGCCGGCAGATTTCCAAGCTAGAGATCCAAGCTCCAAGCTCCTCCCCTTACCCATAATACCCTGCTTCCTCCCTCCAGTCCTCAGATCTTGTTTGCCTTGCTCCTTGCGATTAGGTAAGATAAGGATAGGAATTTTCTCTACCTTTTTACCAGTTTAAAAGGTGTGTGTGTGTGATAATTGATCCTTAGGCTAGTTTAGATTAGTTTAATTTAATTTAACTTTAGTGTATTCCCCTTTCCCTTATCTGTGTGTTAGGGAGGGTGATTGTGTAGACATGGCCGAAGGCCCTAAGGCCATCTTTTCTAAATGCTCTGAGTGTGGCCATAAGTTGTCCCCAGCCGATGGCCACACTCAATGCGTTCTTTGCCTGGGGATTGCACATTTGACATCAGGCTGCCAGATATGTGCTGCCTTTAACCCCCGGGCTCTGAGGGACAGGAGGAACAAGTTAATTTTAGCGGGCCTTTTACCCGCGGATTCTTCTTCCTCCTCTCCCACAGTGGCGCCAGTTGCGGCTGTGGCTGTTCAGCCAACGGTTCCTTCTCCCCTGGCTGGGACTCAAACTCCCACTGTGTCCCAGGGAGACAAAGACCCTAGAAAGAAAGAGAAGAGAGAGACAAAGACAGGGAGAGGCATAAGAGCCACAAGCGGCGGGCCGACTCAGCCCCCTCTGCCCCACTGGCTAAGCAGCTCTATTCCCCCTTGAAGTTTCCTGGGTCCTCCCCTCGGGTTCCCACGCTTTCTCTGAGCCGGAGGAGGAGCCCCGGCCACCTTCGAGGTCGTTGAGGCGGCCTTCCTGGCCAGCCTCATCTATGAGAAGCCTTTCTGACGCGGACATGGACCGGATGATGCGTGGCTTCCTTCAGACCCAGATGCAGATGGGAGTGCTCTTGCCCCCCCCTTTCGGGGGGGGGAGCTCGGCCCCCTTCTTTGCCCCTATTGCTCCTTCTCCGATCCATTATCGGGTTTCAGAGCAGTCGGATCAGAGTAGCCTCGGAGCCGGGAAGTCGGCACCGAAAGTATCGCTACTTCGACACCGGCCTTGCCTTCGAGTTTATCCGGTCCTTTTTCGGATCTGAGCTCTCGGGGCTGTGAGCAGAGCCTCGGATCCGGAAGGGTGAGTCTGTCTTCGGCTTCGATGCGGTCGGAGCACACTTGCCTTTCGGGTCCGATCGCTTCGGAGCCGATCCACACGTTGGATCTGAAGGGGCTGCTCTCGTATCCAAGGGAGAGTGGTTCACCTTCAGCTTTCGACGTGGTGGAGAGGGTCCCCTCAAAAGATTAGAGGTTCCCCGCTCTTGCTACGGATCCACCCGCCATTCCCTCGCAAATGGGCCTGTCTTCCATCATCCGGCCCCAGGGACAGCCTGTGTCTACGCCCCAGCTAGTTCCTGTAGAGGAGCATGACCCCGTTGGTGAACCCTCCTCGGACAGGTGAGCCCTCCTCGGACAGTCCCGCTGAGGAGGTCCCTCACAAACAAAGTGTAAGAGGAGGCACTTTGACTCCCCGGAGTCCCTCATGGAAGACACTGACTTGGATGAAGGTGAAGGTTCCCCCAGGTCACCCCCCGAGGACATCTCCTTTGGAGACATTATGGAGATGCTGCGCATTAGAAGGGGGTGGTCAGCCCAGAAACCTTCCTCGGATGAGTCAGTGTTTCTGGAGGCGTTTGACGCAGGCCCGTCTACATCTTGAGTGTCCCTTCTGGCCAACCCCCCTGGTAGACCTAATTACTACCAGGGCATGGAAGGAGACGGACACTGTAGAGCCAATCCCCAGAAGACCAGATAAGATGCTTAGTCCCCTGACAGACAAGGCAGCTTGGAGTAAACGTTCCCCTGTAGATGCCAAGGTGGTGGTGGCTGCCACCAAGAAGGAACTGGCACAGGATAGTTTCTCGTCCATCCTCCCGATAAGGAGTCTCGGATGATGGACCACATCGGAAAGCGGATGTTTGCTTCATCCACCTTTTCCATAAGGGCGATGAGTTACGTGGCACACGTGATTAGGCTTCAGCGGGATCTAATGAAAGAGTACACTGGGTCTCCCCCGGAGTCCATGGCGGCCAAGGAAAAACAAACTTACTCGGCTCGCATGGCCACTCTAAAATTGATATCCAACACATATATGCGGCTTCTCTCCCATGCCACAAAGGGGGCAGCTAGAGCCAGCGGAGCAGGCGTCGCCTTACGGCATCACGCTTGGCTCGGACTTTGCAGACCCCTTCAAGGCATCCAACGCGAACGCTCCCTTTGACGGTTCTACGCGGTTTGGCAAGACCGTCCACGATACGGTGCTCCAGAGCAAGAAAGACGGGAAGACGCTGTCTGCCGTCGGAATCCGCTTCTCGGCTCGTCAAAGGTCCTTTTCCAGGAACCAGAGAGGACAAAAGAAGATGTGGTTCCGGAAATCTCAGCAGTCCAATTACGCTCCGGACCCTTCATCCTTCAGAGGCAGGGGAGGACAAGGTGAACACCTGCCCAGAGGCAGAGGGGGGGGGGGCGAAGAATTTTGAGTCGAGGGAACCTTTTTCCGACCGACCCGTACAGCAACCCTGAGGGGTTGCCCGACTGCTCCTCTCTGGAGGCAGTCGGGGGGGTGTTTCTCGGAACATCTAGCACATTGGGAGTCCATTACGACATATCGCTGGGTGATCCGAATAATATCCAGAGCTTACTCTATCCCCTTCATAAATCTTCCCCCTCAGTTGAGGCGCCTCCGCGATATTCCACCCAGTCAGTGGGAGGTGGCGGCTTTAGAAATAAAGAAGCTGCTAAGAAAAAGAGCCATCCAGCACGTCCCCCCAGGCCAGTCCGGGTCGGGCAATTACTCCAGGTTCTAAAGTGCCAAAAAAGACGGGGGACTTGAGACCAATTCTCGACCTGTGTGCACTGAACCTGTTCATTGCGAAAGAGAAATTCCGGATGGTCACTCTTCAATCTATTCTCCGCCTTTTGAAGGAGAACGACTGGATGTGCTCCATAGACCACAAGGATGCGCACTACCACATTCTCATGGACAGGCGATCCAGGAGGTTTCTCCGCTTTCGGTTGGGGGCTAGTCATTATCAGTTCAGGGTCCTCCCTTTTGGCCTCAACACAGCCCCCAGGGTGTTCACCAAGGTCATGGCAGTTGTAGCGGCTCACCTGAGGCTTCAGGGAATACAGGTCTTTCCTTACCTGGATGAGTGGCTCCTCGCCGCTCCCACCAGGCATCTACTATGCACAGCCAGGGATTACTTCCTGCTCTTGACCCACCAGTTGGGGATCACTATAAATTACAAAAAAATCATCCCTTCAACCTGCTCAGGTCCTGGGCTTCAAAGGGGCCAGAATACACACACTTCAGTCCAAAGGCCTTCTTGAAAGCAGACAGACTCCGCAACTTAACTCTCCACGTCTTAGCACTTCTACAATCCCCGGCCCTACCAGCGGAATGAGTCTTGCAAGCCCTAAGGTCTATGGCAGCAGCTATTAACCTTTCACCCCTAGCCGGCATGAATATGAGGGTTCTTAAATGGACCTTACAGGTCCAATGGTCCATCCTTCGACATCCATTGGACTCCCCGATTCCCCTCAGCAGAGTCTGCAGGGACTCCCTACTTTGGTGGCTCCATTCCCGAGAGCCTCAGGGAGGGTGGCCATTTTTGATGCCTCAACCCCAAGCCACGGATGCTTCTTGTCTGGAGGGGGGCATTGCATGGGCAGGACTGTCCAAGGCACGTGGACTCAGAGACTGTTCTGCATATCAGTGTTCTGGAGATGAGGGCAGTGCTTCTAGCGCGTTGCAAGCTCTCCATGCCCTTCTTCCTCCGGGGACTATTGCAATTCAGACAGAAAACATGTCGGTGGTCTGGTACATCAACAAACAGGGAGGGACCAGGTCTTACCCTCTTTGCCGAGAGGCCATGAGAGTTTGGGAGTGGGCGATATCCACCAACCGTTTTCTGTTAGCAACGCACATTCCTGGTCGGTCCAACATTTTAGCGGACAAGCTGAGTCGAACTATCCTCTCACCTTACAAGTGCTCTCTGAACCAATTAGTAGTGAAACAGATCTTCCTCAAATGGGGTCAACCTTGCTGCGATCTCTTCGCATCGCCTTCAAATGCAATGTGCAGCGAGTTTTTCGCTCTAATTCCCCAGCCGGGGGAGAAACCCAGAGATGCTCTAGTTCATGCTTGGCCATCCAGTCTTCATTATGCTTATCCTCCTCTCCCGTTAATGACAAAATTCTTACAGAAAGCTCGTCACTTGAGGAGCAAGGTTATCCTCATAGCCCCATTCTGGCCTCGTCAAACCTGGTTCCCGTACCTACGGTCTCATCTCATAGCTCCTCTTTGGATCTTGGATCCCATTATGGATCTCATCTCTCATCCTTCGGGATTGAAAACTCCGAATGTGGACGACCTCAAGCTCTCAGTTTGGTTGATCCAGTTCCATTAGTGGCCAGGACTCCCGGTATCTCGTCCGCAGTTAAATCCATCCTGGTGGCGGCGCGTAAGCCTTCTACCAGGAAGATCTACAATAGTAAATGGAAGGGTTTTTCCATCTGGGCCTGGCGTAGGAATTTGGACCCTTCTACGGCTCCCATTCCAGCAGTACTTGAATTTCTCTCTCACATTTTCCATCAAGGGGCCAGTTCTTCTACTGTGAAGGTTCAAATGGTGGCCATTTCCCACTTCCACATCGGGGGCAATCTTGGTCTTTTAGCTTCAACTAAGATCTGTAAGACTTTCTTAAAAGGCACCTTTCTTTTAAGACCTCCGGTCAATAATGCGGTTCCACCATGGGACCTAACCTTGGTCCTTCAGGCTCTAACTGGTCCACCCTTTGAACCTGCAGCTTAGGTTGACTTAATTGCTATTACCTCAGCTAGAAGGGTATCTGAGCTTCAGGCCCTTTGTACTAAACCGCCGTATCTCGTCTTCCACAAGGACAGAGTATCTCTCAGGACTAATCCCTCCTTTTTACCTAAAGTGGCTTCCAGGGCTAACATCAACCAATCCATTAATCTGCCTATTTTCTTCCCTAACTACCAGAACAAAGGGGAGGTACAGACTCCATTCATTAGATGTGCATAGACAATTGCGTTTTCATTTGCACAGGACAGCTGCCTCTCGCAAGTCGGAGCAGCTCTTTGTTTCCTTTGCTAAGCCATCTTTGGGTAAACCAGTAACGAAGGTGACTCTAGCTAGATGGATATCTCATTGCATTTTGCTCAAATACAAAAATTCAGGTCGTCCGGAGCCCTTGGGGGTTCATGCTCCTTCTACCCGTTCTATGGCTACCTCTGCTGCGTTTTAGTCAAGACTTCCCTTGGATGACATCTGTTCTGCGGCTACTTGGGCTTCTTCTCATACCTTTATTTCACATTATAAATTGGATCTGATAACCAGAGGGAGGGCGGCTTTTGGCTCTGCAGTACTCCGGAATATTCTTCCTTGAGGACCTCCCAAGTTTTTTGGTAGCTGAGGACTGTCCCACAGGCTGCTGATCAAATGAAGTTAACTACTTCAGATAAAGAAGGTATGTACTCACCATAATGTTCCATCTGAATAGGTAACTTCATTTGTCAGCAACCAACCCTCCCCCCTTCCCCCTAACCTATTTTTCGTGACCTGAATGATGCAATGATTCAGTCCTGGTATGCATCAGGTTAGGATGTTCAGGTGTTGTTTGTCTTGGTGCTGTCGTGGTGGGAAAACTTTTTTTAAAAA